>NW_015170420.1:42256-50494 GCF_001447785.1 Gekko japonicus
CGCCAGGAAAAGAGGCCTGTGGGGGGCCAGCAGGTCACAAAGCATCCGTGGTATCACCACCATGGTATAGGCTGTCTCAGAGCAGGAGAGGCTACCCAGGAAGATATACATGGGGCTATGGAGTACCGGATCTGTCCACACCACAGCCATAATGATTCCATTGCCTACTAGTGTCACTGCATACATCACTAGGAAGAGTCCAAACAGCAGATGAGCCAAGCCTGGGTGTCTGGTGAACCCCAACAGGACAAACTCCGTAACCAAGGTCCGGTTGGTAGAAGGATCACAGGCCATGTCCTTGACCTACAGGGCAGATAACAGAAGAATGCATACACTGCATGGATACTGAAAAGCCTAAGTATTATTTATTTATTTGATGCAATTTCTATCCCACCCTTCCTGCAAGCAGACTCAGGGTAGCTTACAACATTAGGATAAGAAGAAGAGAAGAGATTGTATTTATGGCCTGCCCTTCACTCGGAGTCTCAGAGCGGCTTACAAACTGCTTTCCCTTCCCAAGCAGACATCCTGTGAGGCAGGTGGGGCTAAGAGAGCTCTTTCAAGAACTGCCCTTTCAAGGACAGCTCTTGTCAGAACTATGGCTTGCCTAAGGTCATCCAGCAGCTGCAAGTGGAGGAGTGGGGAATCAAACCCGGTTCTCCCAGATTAGAGTCTGCACACTTAACAACTACACCAAACAATAAAATCAAGAAAAAAACTATAAACTTAACCCCTAGACAATGGTGAACAAACTACATCACAGTTATTTCAGTGGTGCGCAATCCTGATATGCTCTGCATGGGCAGAACTAACCACTTCCCAGCACCATTTTCCCCAATTTAAACCACCACCACCATCATCATCAACCATGCACACGAAAGCTTACACCATGGATAAAACTTTATTCTGGATCCGAAAAGCAATTCCAGATGATGGATACCCTACCTTGGGTATACCGAGGTTGCTATCATTCTGTGTCCTCGAATATTGAAGACCATAATATAGATGGTAACAGAAGGGTAACAGAAAGTATAAATATACAGCAACAGAAAATACCAAATGGTAAGCTCATTATTTATTTATTTATTTAAAAAATGGGCAGTATCATAAGAACATAAGAAGAAACCTGCTGGATCAGATCACTGCTCCATCTAGTCCAGCATCCTGTTCCAACCAGTTCCTCCAGAGGTCCAACAAGGCCTTCCCCTGATGTTCCCCCCTGATATTCAGAGGCTGACTTCCTCTGAAAGTTAGGGTTCTCTTTAATCACCATGGCTGGTAACCACTGATAGACCTCTCCTCCATGAACCTATCTAATCCCCCCCTTTTTTAAAAAAATCATCTTTATTAATTTTAAATTAAAGCACAATCCCCTTTTAAAGCTGTCGATGCATGTGGCCATCACTACATCCTCTGGCAGCGAATTCCACATGTTGATCACTCGCTGTGTGAAGAAGTATTTCTTTTTGTCTATCCTGAATCTACTCCCCATCAGCTTCATTGGATATCCTTTTTAGTATTTTGTGAGAGGGAGGGAAAGTTCTCTTTGTCAGCTCTGTCCAGCCCATGCACAATTTCATAAACCTCTATCATGCCCCCCCCCCAAGTCGCCTCTTTTCTAAGCTGAAAAGTCCCAGACTCTTCGGACTTTGCTCATAGGGAAGTTGCTCCAACCAGCCTCCAATCATCTTGGTTGCCCTCTTCTCGACTTTTTCCAGCTTTGTGAAGTCTTTTGGGAGGTATGGTAAGGAGGCTCCCGTAACTTCATGTGCAGAACATGTTGTTTCCCTTTTCTGCAATCACAGTTCCACTAACAAAAGGCAGCAATTTCGTCCCTTTGCCTGTGCTTGCTAAATTCCCACGTGTTTCTCCCACACAACAGACTTTTACATAGATTCATTTGTAGAAACCATTCACTGGACTGAATGCCTGTGTTGTTAAGTAGTATTAAATAAGTCATAACGATTGTGTGTTACGTGTGAGGCCAAAAAGAATCTGCCTACTATAGTCAATAAATAGCCCTCTAGATGGATTAATTCAGATGCCACACACAGCAACCTGCTTGGGGTAGGTGAATGATCTCCCATTAGTTCTCTTTTTGCATTGCAAGAATCATGATATGCTCTGTGTGGGCAGAACTAACCATTTCCCAGCACCATTTTCCTCAGTTTAAACCACCACCACCATCAACAACAACAACCATGCACAAGAAAGCTTACACCATGGATAAAACTTTATTGGTTTTAAAGGTGCCACTGGACTCAATTTTTGTTCTACCACCCAACACTGTTCAAGTCATAGCAGAAAAAAACAGTGAAGCTAATAGCAAGGGGGAGGGGAGATAAATTAGATCAGGATAATTGCATGATTTAACACACACATGATCAGACTCAGAACTCACTAAAGTATGCTGTCAAGTCAAGACTGACCCATGGTGACCCCATGAAGATCTGTGAATCTGTGAATCTCCTGCATTGTGCAGGGGGTGACCCTGGAGGTCCCTTCCAGCTCTATGATTCTATGACCTACCTCATGCAGTCTTCAAGACAAGAGACAAGCACAGGTGGTTTGCCATTGCCTTGTTCTACACAGCAGCCCAAGGCTTTCTTGGTGGTTTCCCATCCAAGTACCCACCCTGCTGAACTTCCAGGCTCTGAGAAGATCAGGATAGTTTGGGCTATCAAGGCAACTACCCACTACAGCTGAGCAGATTGCAAAGTGGGGCAATATTACAGTCACCATATTATAGATTTAGGATCATTGGCTAGGATTGGAAGAAACCCATTTACCTTATCCAACCCAGTGAATTAACAGAGAAGCTTACATTTGAACCAGGGACTTCTAGCATATGACTTAAAGCTGGATAACATTTCTAAGTGAATTGAAAGTGGTTTGAGAGAGGCTCCACTGTACACAATGCATTCTTCTAGGTGTCTGGCTCGTCTGTAATTAAAGAGGTTTCGCAGGTTTTCAAAAAAATGCAAAAGCCTCTCGAATGTATTTGCCGGAGGTGAAATAGGATGAAGTGTTAAGGTTGCCAGTAGGCCTGGAGAAAAACAAAGCCTGTCCCTTTAAGAGAGGTTTACTGGGATGTTGTTTACCAGGTGACTTTAATTGCATGCGATGATGAGCTTCAGTTGCCCACATCCTCACATTAAGACTTTATTAGAGGGACAGGACTTTTTCTCCAGTCCGACTGGCAACCCTATATATTGGTCACTAGACTCATACAAGGTTTACACATGAAGTAGTGGAAGGGACGGCACCATGCAAAAAGTAAGCTAGCATGGTGCAAAGATAGTTTCTTCCTCTACCTTTTGCTTGCTGTGCTTATTTTCTAGTTACAAGAAGATTTATAAAATGGGTGAACATTCCTTTAGGCTGTAGTGGAAGGTCATAGTTTGCAATGATCCCCTCTGTAAAAAAATCTGCTTGCCCCTAACCACAGTAGAATCCTGTAAGCCAAATCTCTTGAAATCTACAGAATTGTTGAGCTCAGAGTTTTGCCCTAAAACCTGGATGGCAGCAGGAGGGGAGCTAAGAGAGCACATGCAGTCATTCCTTACCTCCAAGCACCTTGGGGACACCTTGTGTTATCGGTGGAAAACATGCAAGGCAGTTGAAATGATAGAATCCATGTCCTGAGAGATCATGCCATGTACAACAAAACGCTGCCCAAGGGCTGGTTTGTCAGGATCCTTTTAAGAAAAGGAAGAATTGCTTGCTAAACCTGGTGCGAGGCATCCAAGATGCTGAAACTCGCCAACTGGTGGTATATATCGGCTTTGGGCCCCAGTGACTCTGCCCTTGTAGCTGCTGTGGGCGACATTGCATCAGGACTATTCTTGATCTTTCTCCCTCTGGGAATACAGTACCTACTTCAGATGTAATTCTCTTCTGCCGATATGCATCGGTCTAGAAACATCGTACAGAGAGAGATATTGTTACTGAACCCCTCTCTGGCCAGGGCCAATAGTTCATTTTTATGTAGTGCCGGGGGAGCAGAGAACCACTTGTGATTTGTTTCAAGATGTACTTTGGTCACATTAGAGTCACTGAGAAACAGTAATGCCAGGAAAAGGTGAAGGCAGCAGGAAAAGAGGAAGACCCAATATGAGATGGGTTGACTCTTTCAAGGAAGCTAGGGGTCTCAGTTTACAAAGACCTCAGTGAGGCTGTTAACGGGACAATGAGGTGTTATGTACTGAGCTTGTGTTTCAACTGAGTACAGACTTAGCTTCATTTACAGAACAATAGGGGACCAGGATCCTGGAAGGAACCTATTGTACAGGAATTCTTATGTAAATAGCCAATCACGAGGAGTGGGTGTGTGTTGGGTTTGGTGTTGAGCATGCATTTAAGCAGGGCCTCGGTCCTGCTTGGGTTGTCTTTAGTTGAGCTGAAATCACAATAAACTATGAGCTGATCATTCCATGTGTCTGAACCCAGTACATTTCACCAGGGATAGGAGACCACCCTTTCTTACATGTCCAGGGAAATGCTGATCACCACTTTCTGGTCATGAAGCAATTTCTCTCCGGGCCAGTTTGGCCAGGAATCCTGGAGGGTTGTGTTTTGTTTTTGTTATCTTCTGGGCATGGAAAAAGTGTTCCCTCTAAGCCGAGTTAGTATGAGCTAGCTCAGTTTTTTAGCTTCTGGCTCACACATTTTTGTCTTAGCTCAGGAAGGATGGCTCCAGGGCAAACTAATTTATGCAGGGGGCCATGGCTTTGGGGAGTATTTCAAGTATAGCTGATGTGTTTATTCATTGCCTCGGAAACAGCACAAGTGTAATGTCCAGAGAAACCTGACATTTCTAGAACTTTTTCCATTCATGGTTGTTATGTCCATGTGGGACATCCAATGACAGAATTATACAATTAAGTTTTAGAGTGTTAGGGTTTTCACCTTGCAGGGTTGAACGTTTAACCTGCATATTGCTCAACATGCATGGAATGTCAATAACTGTATCGTTTACATGATGTCTTGTTCCCAGGTTGCAGTCACACGTGGCAGATAAAATGGGGGGGGGAAGCGAGGCTATTCCCTCCGGAGGAATTTGACCCACAGTTGTGCGATCACACAATCCTTTGAAGCTGTGGGCGCAGCCCACCACTTTGTGATCAGATGCAGCCATGAGTGAGTCGGGGTGTTGTTTTTTGCCATTTGTTTCCAATGCACTTAAACGAGGAATCGATTATTGCAGGGCTCTTTTTGTAGAAAAAGCCCAGCAGGAACTCATTAGCATAATAGGCCACACCCAACAGCAGGAACTCATTAGCATATTAGGCCACACCCCTGACAGCACAGCTCATTGGCACATTAGGCCGCACCCCCATGTTACCAGAAGTGTGGTTATCCAGCCACACCCACCTTTTGCTTGTTATTCTGTTTACCTTGTTTGTTGTCAAAACCCAGGGCCGTTTTTTGTAGCAGGAACTTCTTTGCATGTTAGGCCACACACCCCTAATGTAGCCAATCCTAATGAGTTTCTGCTGTTGGGTGTGGCCTATTATGCTAATGAGTTCCTGCTGGGTGTGGCCAACTCAGGAGCCAGCCGGAACTCCGTTCCTGTGCGTTTCTGCCCAAAAATAGCCCTGGATTATTATACCTCCGCATTGAGGGCTCCCTATGAAGTGTGCGATAATGCGCATACTGAGAAGGGGGGGGACAATGGCACGGAGTCGGGATGGCCTGATCAGACCATCCCAATGTCATGAGAGTGCGCTGGAGTGATCAGACAGGGGTAAGTCCATCCGTGGCCCATAGGAACCGGTTTGCTACCGGACTTTCCCCAGTGCCTGTTTACTCCACTTCTGCGGCGGAGCAACACGGGTTGCTGACGGCTGCAGGACACTTCCCAGATGTTCATGTCTGATCGCACCCTTTAAATCTGACCAGCATCCGTGCCTATGTCAGGGCTAATTTTGTGTATGATCACAGCCCCAGTTAGGAAGGTTCTGAGACTGGTACCAAAGGCTAACAGGAAACCAGAAGAACCTCTGGAATCTTGGTTCAGGGAAGCTGTCAGAGCAATTGAGGCATCTCTGACCTCTACTTCCTGGACCTTGTGTGGCAGGTTAGGCTTTTGGGGGATCTAGGAAGCAGATAGCACTAGAGGATTTAGGATTGCCAACCCCCACCGGTTTGCCAGGGGTCCCCCATTTGGGGGGGTCTACCCGCCACCGGCCAGATGGTCGGCGGGGGAAGCCCCACCCCCAACACCCACAGCTACCCCTCTCTCTTCCTTTAACTGTGTGGAACCCGTGTTTTCTCCCAAGCCTGATCTCCACTTGAGATCAGGCTTGCAAGGAAATGCCAGCTTCATGTGCTTAAAAGGGAAACGCAGCTGCTCTTAAAGGGGAAACGCCAGCTCCTGCATTTAAAAGGGAAACGCCGACTCCTTTAAGTGCAGGGAACTGCTGTTTCTGGAGATCCGGCATACAGGCGGGTGGGGGGGCGGACGTCCCCAACGTGACGTCATCACGTCGCGGATGCCCCATCCCCTCCAGGAATGACCCCAAAGTCCCCCGCTCCCCGCTGGGGGTGAAAGATGGACTTGGCAACCCTAAGAGGATTCCTGGCCTTTACCTGTGGAACATCTCAGGAAGTTTATGGTGAGTTTCAGAGAGGTGGATTGGCAGTGAAGACAGACTTATCTAGGAGCACTGATGTTGCTGCTGTTCTTCACAAGGGCAGAGGATTGGAGTGTTTCGACCATGGACTTCAGAATCAGAAGAATGGTAGAAAGGTGGTCCAGGAAACAGCTGTCAGTGATAGTTCTGTAACTGCCAGTAAGTGGGACACACTGGACCCATAGGCACAAACAGATTTATCAGACCAAAAAGAATGTGATGCTTCTACACAATTTATTGAAGATTTTCAAGCTGAGAAACCCAGAGCCCCAAACCGGATCACAGCTCCCCTGCCCTCCCAGACAAATCTCAAACAAATTTCCCTCTTTTGTATGCAAAGAAGGCCATTTCCCCCACCATACAGGGTGCAAATTGCAATTGCTTGCAAAGAAACGATTTTGATTGAAATGAAGGCAGGTATCATTTTAGTGGCACAATAATCAGAGAAGCGTTGGAATTTCCTTCCGAATCACAGAGCTCAGAGTTAGCAGCCTGCAGTCCACTCTGCGAGATTTCGTCCTTCGCAGTTTTTTCTCCAAGCCACCCTAAAAGTCAGAGAGAGGGGGGGGAAATATGCATAATCACACAACTGTTCCTTTGATAGCTGCACAGGTATGGAGGGCCTCTTGAGAAAGAGTTTCAGATAGCTTTTGATTAAGGCATCTGTAATTCCTTCACTCAGTTAGTATGCCATAAAGTCATTGGCTGTGATCATACGGAGTGGAAGCTGCGGCAGGCAAACGATTCCCCCGCAGATTAAAGGGACGTGATCAGACAGACACATCTGTCTGGCGTCCCGGAGTCGTTGGCAGGGCATCTCGTTGCACCGCAGGATCGGCGCAAAAAACCACCAGGGAAACGTCAGTAGCATAGGGAACTGTGGGGTGGGTGGGCGGAAGTTTGATCGCGTAAATGCGTGTCAGTTTGCCCCGGGGCAAACAGCCTCACTTCCCGCCCGCAGTTCCTCGATGGTGTGATCGTTGCCATTATGAAGTATGTCTGTAAGATTTCTATTTCCAGAAACCTTAACAATTATGATAGATCAATTTTACATGCTTTCCTCCCATTTTCTTTCAGTCTGTTTACCCTTGTCTCTAGGGAGGGAAGGCAGCACAGCATAGCCTGTCCTTTTCAGGTCATGGAAGCACAGCTGGGTTGGCGTTTGAATCGGAGACCACCAAAGAAGACTCCGGGCTTTTCTGCATTCCCCTTTCCCTCGCTTGTTAGTGCCTGTTTCTTAAAGGTGGGGTTTTTTTCCTGTTCTGCACACGTTTTGCTCCCTCTAGTGGTTAATTCAATATTTCACCGGATTATGTCCAGCATAAAAACCTGCAGATTTAAACGGCAGGTTTTTATGCTGGACATAAACCGCTGTAATATCAAATTGGCCAGTAGAGGGAGCAAAATACATATGGAACAGAAACACCCGCCCAAAGAAACAGGAATTTACAAGTGATGGAAAAGATAATGCAGGAAAGCCCTCTGATGAGCAAAGCAATGGCAAAACCACTTCTCATTTGCCTACATACCATGAGTACTTATCGGCCTTACTTAAGCATTTCGTGTGTGTGTGTGTGTGTGTGTGTATATATATATATATATA
>NW_015170420.1:50515-52667 GCF_001447785.1 Gekko japonicus
TATATTCATTCATTTATTTAAAATGTTTATTAGCTGCCTTTCTTCCTTACAGAGCTCAAGGCAGCTTACAAACTTAGATAAAACACGTAGATTAAAATAATGTTAAAAACATAAAACTTTAAAATCACTGCTCGGGACTGCTCCTGAACTGAACCAAATGCAGTCCAAAATGAAACCATCTTCAACTGCCTCCTGAAGACCAAAAGGGGACGGGCAGGCACACCTCCCTAGGGAGGTTTATTCCATAATTGTGGGGCTTCCGGTGAAAAGGGTTTCTCTTGTGTACCCACCAAACAAATTTATTTGATAGATGGGACAGTCAGGAGGACTTCTCCCTGTGATCTTAATTCCCGAGCAGGAAGATATGGGAGTAGACAGTTGCTCAAATAACCTGATCTCAAGCCACGTGGGGCTTTAAAGGTCAAAATCAATATCCTGAATTGGGCTCAGGAGTAGATCAGTAGCCAGTGTAATTGCTGTAATGTTGGGGTCATGGTGCTCCTGATAGCTGGCCCTGGACAGCAGTGCAGCTGCAGCGTTCTGACCTAGCTGCAGCCTCCAAACACTCTTCAAGGGTGGCATTGCAACAGTCCAGTCTGCATGTAACTAAAGAGTGGATCACCGCTGCTAGATCAGACTGACCCCGGAATGGAGCAGTTGACGCAGTAGTCGAAGCTGGACAAAAGCACTCTGAACTACCTCAGCCACCTGATTTTTCAAAGGAGACGGCTGTGTTGGGCAGTACTTCCAAGCTGTGAGCCTGGCTTTTCAAGAGGAGCAGAACTAGAAGGGTCACATCCCCGCTCTCTAGTTATTGATAGGCATCCTCAACTGAGGCAATTAGAGCAGTCTCTGTCCCAAACCCCAGTCTGAAGCTGTATTGAACTGGATCCAGAAAAACCAGACCGATTTCCCACAAGCCGCTGCTCCGCCCTCGCTCTTCCCTTTGCCCCGATCGTATGTGTCAATTTCCCACTATTTGCTGCACGGCCGCATTTTGCCCCACAGCTTTGCCCAATTTTCCCCCACGTCTACTCGAGCCTCAAAAAACAGGATCAAGTAGATGCGGGGGGAAATCAGGCGAAGCTGCGGGGCAAAATGCGTCTGCACAGCAAATAGTGGGAAATTGACACATACGATCGGGGCAAAGGGAAGAGTGAGGGTGGAGCAGCGGCTTGTAGGAAATCGGTCACAGTCTCTTCCAAGAGCCCTTATAAATAAGTGTTCTAATGTGAGAGAGTTTGGTTTTAGAATTGGTATCATCCTGATACCCAAAGATGCTGAATGAAGATGGACTCACCAGGCACCCATCCTGTTGGGATCACGAACAATCCTTTTAGCACACTCAATATCATCGCGGATGTCATCATTCTCAAAACCTGCCAAAGAGGTTGTCAGAAAACAGAGGTTATTAGGGACTGTTGATAAGGATTTCTTTCCAACTATCACATCACATCCATCAGCAGCAGTACATACAAAGGCATCCTTAGTCACCACCCTACAACTGTGGGCCTTCTTTCCCCTACAGGTCCAGGGCAGCTGGGTCAAGCTTTGCTATCCCCACCAATATTAAACTACTAGGGATGTGCAGGAGTTTGGATCATTTTTGAGGAATCAACAGATCCCCTTAAATCCATTCTGATACAACCTTGCCTTTCCAATATTTCTTAAATTCTACCCAGGCCCATAGCTATGGTGGGGCTTTTGGGGGCTCCACCCCCTTTCTTAAAGACACAGCCCCACAAGAATTTCTCCTGTACATGCCTTTTTCAATCATTTTAAAACATTTTTTAAAAAGGTGTGCACTCCTTGAAGCAGAGTGGGGTGTTGCAGTTGACTAATTCCCACACTGAGCCAAGGGGGTTGGAGTAGGTGACCTCTATGATCCCTTCTAACTCTGTGTCAAAACTTGTCTCCTTTAAGAGAGTTTTTCTGCCTGTTATCTTTCTTGACTATAAAAGTCATCAACCCCACCTGCTGGCAGAAGTGATTAACTTGCAGCAACTGCAAACAGTCATCTAAGGTGGCTGACAGCTTGCAGTTTAGAGATCTATCCTGGTCACAGCTTTCTACTGGCTAAATGGCTTTTCTTTCTGCACCAAGAACTTCAGCCCCACCAGAAAAAAAAATTGCCCCACAAGCCACAAAATCC
>NW_015170420.1:53879-61812 GCF_001447785.1 Gekko japonicus
ATTTGGCTGCTGCAGCATCAATGAGTTTGTTCTTCTGGAGCCTCCCCCCCGCACACCCCAGTCAGCCTCTCGCCCTCCGGCCCCGCCTCTCCGTGCCCCGGCAGAGCAGCATGGCTTGTGGGCACCCGCCTATGTGCATGCCTGGTGGAGGAGGAGGAGGCAGCCCCTAGTTCGCAGGCCCCCTTTTCCCCACCTAAAAGTGGCGCCCCAGCAGGGCAAGTGTGGTGGCGGCGGCAGCTGGGTCAGGCCAGGCGCTTCGTTGTGAGTGGAGAGCAGTCGGTTTGTGCAGGCTTCTAAAAAGTGCTTGTGCAGAAGGAACAAGTTCTTCGGGGGGGGGGGGGGATAGAAGGGCAATGTAAACAACATGGCTGAGAAACGTGTTCCAGAATGACCGATTCTCTCCTCGGTTTTCTCCCGCATCCCCAGGTAGCCAGGCAGGCGTAAAGGCTTTTCGTGTGTGCATTTGGAAGAGATCCTCCAGGTGAAAGCAAAGGGCGTTAAAGCCCTAATCCGTCGACTTAATACACCCCCACCCGCCAACTTGAAAATTGGTGTGCGCATGGGGGTGGGGCGCCAGAAGGGATCCTCGCCTAGGGTGCAAAATAAGCTGGGGCTGACCCTGTGAGAGACAAATGCACTTCTGACTCGTGACACTATTGTGGCAGCATGAAGGAATCCTAGAGGGCCTGGGAGGATGGAATAAAGCTGAAGAGCTCCTCAATGAGATCTTGCCTCTTAAGACCTGGGATTGCTAAGTAAATTCCACAACCCGCCTTTTAGAAACAGGTTATCTGCAAGGCCTATATTACTACTGGGCTGAGATGGTTGACCACTCATAGTATCTTTGGTAAGGATGCCTCTAAAGGATAGGAAGTCAGGAGAGTAAGCCAAACAGTCTGAGACTGTTGGTGTGGTGCATCGAAGAGTGAGATGCCAATCTACTTCTCTAGCAACAGCTCTGACCTAGACACCCTGGAATACAGAAGCAGCTGTGGTGCATTGCAGAGCACAGGCTGGGATCATAGTTGGAGAAGAAGAAGGGGGAAGGAGATGAGTCAAGAAGAGAAGCTGCCAGATGGGAGAGCACGTAAGGAAGAAGAGCTGGAATCTGAGGGGGAAGGATTGTGGCTCCTCATCAAAAACAGCCCCACACGCCTGGGGAATCCACAGACCTTCCACTAGTTAGTGCAATACTAACGGGTTACTTACTGCTGCAGGATTTGCGGCATCCATTGGCTGTTCTGCCTTTCCCATTGGAGCACCACCAACGGCTGTTGATCTGGAAAATCCCATAGTCGATGCTACCATCGCTGTTGGGTCGCCCCACAGCCCTGGAGTTGTACCTACTTTCATGATAAGCCATACATATCCCTGGAAGAAACAAAGCAGCGAATTCATGGAGAGAGTGTCACAGGGGGGAAATACGAGCCATTTGCATCAAACTCTCTGAACCTGTTGCCAATATTCTGAAATGGAAAAGGCTGTTTAATCTCTCGTTTAAAACTCCATGGAAACTATATGTTTAAAAAATAATAATAATAAAAGTTCAAAGCTAAGCACACATTTTGCTTCTATGATCTTGGGGATGCTGGGGATAGAACCTGGGACCTTCTGCGTGCCAAGCAGCTGTTCTACCACTGAGCCATGACCTCTCCCCTCAATAGTAAGATTTATTTATTTATTTATTTCATGACACTGCTTTCTCAGTGAGACTCAAGGCAGATAGCGTGTGTAGCCAACTTATGGGGACCCCAGCAAGGGGCTTTCAAGGCAAGTGACTGGTTTCCAGCATAGATCCGCCGTCACCCGGCCTCTTAACATCAAAGATTCAAGGAAAGTGGAAAAGAAACAGTGCGGAGAACCGAGATTAACGTGAAAGGTAACGAAGACGCAAAGCTTACCGTAATTAAGTTGATCTTCAAAGTGAACTAAGCGGTTAAGCGCAGATAAACTTTTCAAAGCTAATCGATTCATTCTGTATGAGAAAGGACTTTTTATTGTCTTAAAAATCGTCAAAAAGAGACTTTGTTTAACATTCCTGTGGTCAGCTAGAAAAGAAAGTGCGCACGGAGAGGAAGTTCCAACTGTGCGATTGTGTGTAAAATTCAAGGCTCGCCGTGTAGAGAGTGAGACAAGACGTGGTTAGAGTGCCTGTTGGAGGACTAAGAGAAACCGGAAGGAGATCGGCTTTAAAATTCCGCTACACGGAAGAGAAAAAATGAGTGAACAGGAAGTAAAACGCCGGAAGAGCTAAATTGATCTACTCTTGCCAGAAAACCATAGAGAACTTGCGCCCGACATTTTGAGGAGGACCAAATTTTAATTTTATAATTTAAGCCGTTTCGGCTAATTCGGACAAGTGAAAATTTGGTGATTTGTTTAACTGGCTTAAGACAAGTTGGGCAAAGTGAGAGGTGGACCTGAAAAGGCCACTTTGAAGATTTCATCACGGAACCGAGAACAAGGTTAAGAGCAACATCGATAACTAGTCCAGCTATGGCAACTGGGAAGGACAAGAAGGAGTGGCAAGCGGCAATGGAGGCGATGGAAAAGAGGATGACAGAGGCAATAAAAGCACTAGGAACACAATTAGACGAACAAATGGAAAAGCGCATGAAAGTACATCTGGAGCAGTTGGAAGAAGTACAAGAAAAGAATATTACTGCAATTAAGGAATTGGTAGCAGCAGAATTGGTGGATGTTAAAAAAGATATGGTTGAGGTTAAAAAAGAAATCCAAGGCTTGGCTACAAAGACAACAGATATGGATGAAGAGACAAAAAAACTGGAGAAAAAAATGGAACAAGAGAATAAAAGAGTGGAATCCTTAATGGAGTATAGAGTCAAACAGAATCAATTGAGATTAAGAGGAATAGCTCAAAAAGAAGACGAAGACATCAGAAAAACAGTGATTGAAGCATTGACATTAAATTTTCGAAGAAGATATAGGAGATTTGGATTCCCAATTTGACTTGATTTATAGAGTTCGATCAGCGTATGCGGAGAGAAAAAAGTTGCCAAGAGATGTAATTGTCCAGTTTGTCTCCTTGAAAATTAAAGAAGACATTTTTAAAAAGCAATTTACAGATTCTTTGGAAATCTATGGCAAGAAGATAATTATCTTGAGAGAACTTCCTAGAACCATCTTATTGGAAAGGAAAAAATACAAGAAATTGGCGGACAAACTGAGACAGACGCAAATTAGATTTAGATGGGAAATTCCATTTGGTCTGTCGTTCAACTACCATGCGTTGAAATACTCGATTACGTCAATAAATGATTTGCTTAGATTTAAAGCGGACAATATAGCAGATTTTGGAGATATATAAAAAGCACAATGGATTACAAATTTTTATCCTGGAACGTAAATGGACTAAATTCACCTAACAAGAGGACTTTAATTAGGCATTGGTTGGAAAAACAAAAATGTGACATTGTTTGTTTGCAGGAAACGCATATTAAAAAAGCGGATTATAAATATTTGATTAATAAGAAATTAGGAGAAGAATTTGTTTCATCTGCGGAGAAAAAGGTCAAAGGAACTGTGACATATGTTAACAAAAATTTGAGTCCAAAAGAAATTTTTAAAGACAAAGAAGGAAGATATGTTGGAGTTGAAATATTGTTGCATCAGAAAAAGACACTGATTGTTAATGTTTATGCACCGAACGGTGCAAAGGAAAACTTTTTTCAAGATCTGGGAAAAGAGTTTGACCAGTTGAGCTACGACGAAGTGGTGGTGGCAGGTGACTTTAATGGGACTATAGATAATAAATTAGATAGGCAATCTAAGAAAGGAGACGACAAAATCGGAAAATTACCGAAGACTTTTTTTAAATTGATAGAGCAGGAGAAATTGGAAGATGTATGGCGA
This sequence comes from Gekko japonicus, assembly GCF_001447785.1. NCBI lineage: Eukaryota > Metazoa > Chordata > Lepidosauria > Squamata > Gekkonidae > Gekko > Gekko japonicus. The sequence continues at coordinate 57,753 of NW_015170420.1, forward strand.
AAGTGGAACCCAGGAGTTAAAGACTATACATTCTACTCAAATCAACATGAATCTTTTTCAAGAATTGACATGATCTGGATGTCTGGAGAATTGGCAACGAAAACCTCAAAGGTGGAAATTTTAGTAAAAGGTAATTCTGGTCATGTCATTGGTAGAAATACTTTGGGTGACCAAAGAGAAGAATAAGCAGATGCATTGGAGATTAAACGAAGACTTGTTGGATAAAAAGAAGATAATTGATATATTACGTAAAGAAACTGAAATTTTTTTTCAATTGAATATGGATAAAGACATGCCAATACAGACGGTATGGGATGCATATGAAGCGGTGATAAGAGGACTGCTTATATCATTAAATGCAAAAGACAAAAAGGAGAGGCATCAGCAACTTGTGGATATTAACAACAAAATTCAACAAAAGGAGACTGAATTAAAAAAGAGACCAGGGAAGAAATCAATAATAAGAGAGATAAAAATTCTACAAGAGCAATTAAATGCGATTGCAAATCGTGAAATGTATTGGAATTTGAAGAAGCTTCAGCAGAAATCGAATTTAAAGAAGCTTCAGCAGAAATCCTTTGAGGGAGCAAACAAACCTGGAAAATTTCTGGCTTGGCAGTTGAAAAATAGGAGAGAAAGAAGGACAATAAACAAAATTGTGGAAGAAGGTAAAGACTTGGTGGAAATACATGGGATCAAAAGAGCCTTTTTAAAGTACTATGCCAAATTATTCCAGAGGAAAAATATCGATCAGGCAAAAATAGTAAGATATTTGGAGAAAATGGAATTATTAAAAATTCAACAAAAAGATAAAGACTTTTTAAATGCGGAGATCCAAAAGGAAGAAATTTTAAAGGCAATAGACGATGCAAAGTTGGGGAAGGCTCCTGGACCAGATGGATTTACAGTGAAATTTTATAAAAAATTAAAAGACGAGCTGACCCCGAAATTTGTGTTGTTGATTAATAAAATAAGAAATTCAACAAAATTGCCGGAAACTTGGAAATTGGCAAATATATCTTTAATACCCAAAGAAGGTCAGGACTTAACTGACGTTAAAAATTATAGACCTATTTCACTCCTTAATAATGATTATAAATTGTATGCTAAGGTCTTGGCTGAAAGAGTAAAGAAATATTTAAAGGAAGTTATTGCAGAAGAACAAGCCGGTTTTTTGCCAAACAGGCAAATTAGAGACAATTTGAGAATGGTGATTGATGCCATAGAATATTATGATAAACATCCAGAGAAAGAAGTAGTATTATTTTTTGTAGACGCAGAAAAAGCTTTCGACAATCTAAATTGGGACTTTTTGCTACAGGTCATTGAAAAAATGGAAATAGGCCAGCCGTTTTTGAATTTAATTAAGGCAATTTATAGCGAACAAAAATCATCATTGAATGTAAATAAAGACATGACTGACTATTTTAATGTACAAAAAGGGACGAGACAGGGTTGTCTGCTATCCCCGCTTTTGTTTATATGGATCTTAGAAATTTTACTGAAGAAGGTAAGAGAGGAAAAAGAAATTAAGGGACTTGAATTAAAAGGTTTTTCTTATAAATACTGAGCATTTGCGGACGATGTGATGTTTGTTTTAGAAGATCCCTTTAAAACTTTGCCGAAATTAATGGATATAATCAAAGATTTCGGAGACTTGGCTGGCTTCTACATGAACAAGAAAAAGTCTAAAATGCTGTGTAAAAATATGACTAAACAAAGACAAAATGAATTAAAGGAAATGGTACAATGCGAAGTGGTAAATAAAGTTAAATATCTGGGAGTAGACTTGACAGCAAAAAACAGATTTGTTTAAGAACAATTACGAAAAGTTGTGGAAAAAGTTACAACAAGATCTTTAAAAATGGGACACTTTGAATTTGTCATTGCTGGGACGTATTTCAGCGGTTAAAATGAATATCTTGCCAAGATTGATGTTTTTATTTCAGACGATTCCAATTATTCGTGAAACCAAGGTGTTTGACGGTTGGCAAAGGGAAATATCAAAATTTATTTGGGCAGGGAGGAAGCCAAGAATTAAAATGAAGATAAAGTGTGATGCTAAAGAACGAGGAGGCTTCCAACTTCCCAATTTCAAGTTATACCATGAAGCGGTGTGCCTGACGTGGTTAGAACAATGGGTCAATCTTGAAAACAAAAAATTGCCGGCGTTAGAAGGACATGATTGCAGATTTGGTTGGCACGCCTATCTATGGTATGAAAAAGAAAAAATGGATAATTTTTTCAAACACCATGTGATTAGAAAAACCCTGATAGAAACTTGGAAAAGATATTAAAGGTTTTTCTATGAGGTTAGACCACTCTGGATTGTACCAGCAGAAGTAATTAATCCCTATTCTAGACTGAATGCTGCTGCCCGGAGTTGGGGAGGACGAGGCCTCTGGCTGAGGTCGCTCTTCCCACCAGGAGCCCGGCACCGGCTCCGCTCCTGCGGCCGGCCTGGCTAGTGGGCCGCTGCCGCCGCCACCCTGGGGTTCCAACCGCGGGTCTCCCCCCCCCCAAGTACATCGTAACGTTGGTCTCTTCAAGGCAGGCCGGCCTGCCGGCCGCCTCTCCCTCCCTCCCACGAGGCCTGGGGGGAGCAGAGGATGGGGGAGGGGGACCGTAAAACTCATGGGGGGCGGCCCCCAGGGCCCCACGCAGGCTACGGGCCTGCCCCAGGAAGGGGCTTTCAAGGCAAGTGAGAAGCAGAAAGTGCTTTGCCATTGCCTGCCTCTGCACAGCCTTCCTTGGTGGTCTCCCATCCAAGTATTGACCCTGCTTAGCTTTCAACTTATGGCAACCCCAGCAAGGGGCTTCCGAGGCAAGTGAGAAGCAGAGGTGGTTTGCCATTGCCTTCCTCTGCACAATCTTCCTTGGTGGTCTCCCATCCAAGTACCAACCTTGCTTAGCTTCCAATTTATGGTGATCCCAGCAAGGGGCTTTCAAGCAAGTGAGAAGCAGAAAGTGGTTTGCCACTGCCTTCCTTTGCAAAGTCTTCCCTGATGGTCACCCTTCCAAGTACCAACATTTATTAGCTTCCAAGATCCGATGAGATTGGGCTATACCTTGCTGCCTTCCCTCCCGAGGCAGATTATAGAATTTGTTTTGATGCAATCAGTACAATAAGGCAGCCATTGAACAGTGTCATGGGACCAGGATTACAGGATTAGAAAAGAATGCAAAAAATAACCCCAACTGCTGAAGGCGAGGTATACTGTCAGCAATAGTTTCAGGAGGGTAGTCTGGTTGGTCTGCAGTAGGAGAGCTAGATTTAAGCCCATTTAGTATTGTTATTTATTTGTTTGTCGCTTTCCACTCAAATGGGCTCAGGGCGGGTTACAAGGTCACACAATCTCAACAACAATAGTTAAATAATTAAAACAATAATTTAAAACAATGAGGTCCATCAGTGGCTATTAGCCACAAGGTATAGATAGGGGCTCTCAGTCTGGGACAAGTGATGCTCTGTATTCTTGGTGCTTGGGGGGGGGGGGGTCAACAGTGGGGGGGCTTCTAATGTCCTGGCCCCACTGCTGGACCTCCTGATGGCACCTGGTATTTCTGGCCACTGTGTGACACAGAGTGTTGGACTGGATGGGCCTTTGGCCTGATCCAACATTGGCATCTCTTATGTTCTTATGATAAAAACAGCAATCAAGCTTCGTGTTGCTATGCTCAGTGTAGGCTGATCATAAAGTTATTTCAGTAGGGGAGGCCAGAGATAGATTACGGATGCTTGCCGCCTCAACAGAAAGCCCGGCGGAACAGCTCCGTTTTACAGGCCCTGCGGAATTGTAACAAATCCTGCCGGACCCTGATCTCAAGTTGGAGCTTGTTCCACCAAGCTGGGGCCAGGACAGAAAAGGCCCTGGCCCTGGTTGAGGCTAGTCAGACATCCTTGGGGCTGGGGAAGACCTTTAAGTACCTTAAAGGCCAACCAGATTTCCAGGGTATACGTTTTGACTCTTGAAAGCTTGGTGGAGGTGGTGGAAAGTGCTGTTGTGTCACAGCTGTTACATACCCCATGGAGTTTGCGAGGCAAGAGATGTTCAGAGGT
>NW_015170420.1:62063-67523 GCF_001447785.1 Gekko japonicus
GTGGGGTATAAATCCAATCTCCTCCTTCTCCTCTTCCTCTTCCAAGATTTGATAAGATTGGGCTAGCCTGGGGTATCCAGGTCAGGACTTCTACCCCAAAAATTTTTATTGGTCTTTAAGGTGCCAGTGGATTTGAACCCAGCTCTATAAGCCATGTAGAAGTGGAATGAGGACAGTAGAAGAGAATGCAGCAAAAGCAAGGTGATGCCTACAATAATCATTGCAGTAGTAGACTACCTAGCAGTTCGAAAGCAAGAAATTGCAAGTAGATAAATAGGGACCACTTCGGTGGGAAGGTAACAGCGTTCCGTGCGCCTTGGTGTTTAGTCATGCCAGCCACATGACCACGGAAACGTCTTCGGACAGCGCTGGCTCTTCGGCTTTGAAACGGAGATGAGCACCGCAACCCTAGAGTCGGATTCGACTGGCTTTCGAGCAAGGGAACCTTTACCTTTACCTTTAGTAGACTACAGTCCCTTTTCACTATAAAGCCACCATCGTTTTTCACTGAGATTACGTACGTATGCTGGGAAAGATTGAAGGTCAAAGAAGACGGGGACAGCAAAGGATGAGATGGTTAGACAGTGTCATCGATGCAACGAACATGAAGTTGAGCAAACTTCAGAGGATGGCAGAAGACCGGAAGACCTGGCAGGAGCTGGTCCATGGGGTCGCAAAGAGTCGGACTCGACTGTGCGACTGAACAACAACACGTACGTATACCATATGCTGCAGGCAGAGCAGTGGAATGGAAAGGCCTAGCTTGTTGTAGACAAAGGTGTAGCCCAAGCACAGGCAACCTTTTAGACCTGAGTACTGAAAGATTCATATCCTCCTATGATGATGTCAGTGTGCTGGCGAACAAAGGGTGACTGCTGAGGACTGTGCTTTGCAGGGAAGAGACTGGCACATCAGAATCTTTACTTTTTTTCACACCCAATGGTGATTTCCCAGAATTGCAGTTGATCTCCAGATGACAAGTAATAGTTCCCCTGGAGAATCATAGAGTTGGAAGAATGCTCCCTCTAAGCTGTGGAGTCTTGTGAGCAAAAATTCTACTTTCTGAGCTACTGGCATGAAGGTTGTGAGAGAATGCTTTGGCTGCTGCATATCCAACACTTTTCGTAGGTAGTTTATAGTGTTTCAGACTCCTGGTCCTTCCTCAGGAACAAAGAACAACATAGGAAGTCTCATACCAGTTTCTTAACAGGATGATATTATTCAACTTCTCTATGGGCAAGTTCTCCTAAGTTTTAATATGCACCTCTAGGGTTGCTTCTTTGTGAACAGGACCAAACATGCCTCACGGTTGTTTTGTTTTGCTGTTCCTGGCCATGTCCAGAAGATGACCAAAAAAAAAAAAAAAAAACCCCCCAGAATCCCTGGCCAAACTGGCCTGCAGAAAAAATTGCTTCCTGACCCCAAAGTGGTGATCAGCATTTCCCTGGGCATGTAAAGAAGGGCCACAAGAACTAAGCACTGGTGCAGCCCTTCCTGCCCTCCGTCTCATGATCTGCCTAAGAAAAAGCCATGATCTGTCTAAGAAAATGGCTGCTTTAGAGGGTGGACTGTGAGGTGAGCTACACATTCTTCTTCATTCATTTACACTCGTTTTCCCAGGTCCCCTAAAGCCACACAGCTGCAGCTGAGGGGAACAGCAGAGCCCAAATAGGCCTGGAATGGTGCTGGGGGGGGGGAGAAGGGCCCCTACACACACACCCTCCTCACAGCAAGCAGATTTCTTGAACGAAATCCATGCTGGGGGAGTTATTTTGCTGATTTTGCTGCTCCAGAAACTCCACGCACAGATACTGTACATGGAACAGCAAAATTGGCCTAATAACTCACACCCATCACAGGTTTTGCATGAGAAAATAGCCAGGGAGGGACGGGCCATTCCACCCAAGGGTGTAGACTTTCCAATTTCCCGGGGGGGGCTGGGGCTGGGCCAGCGGCCTTGCTTTGCTAGGACTAAGGGTGGCTCCCGGGGGAGGCTGAGCAGCTTCCTGAAAATTTCGGCGGGGGCTGAAGCCCCGCCGCCCCCACGAAGATTACGCCTATGATTCCACCTGTCATAGCGCCACTCCAAAACCACCTGCACTGTCTTCTGTAGCATTTAAATATAGCAGTAACTTTCATGGCTAAGAGCTACAGATAGATTTATCCTCTGTGAATTCACCGAAGCCACTTTCCCTCCTATCCTTTGGTGGCAGCAAATGCCATAATTTAATAATATGTTATATGAAGTCATGTTTTTCCGTTTTTGGTCCTGGTTTGACTGTTGGGTGATTCCAAGTTTATCATGGGAGAGGGAGAAAGGTGCTGATTTTAAAGTTAACCTCCTGGGCCCCACATTCGCAAGTTGTTTAAATGTATTTTTGTCTTTCTTTCTGATTCTTCATATCTCAATCTATTTAGGAAGCCTCTCACCCATGCCTGGTGTATAATGCATAGAATATAATAGACGAAGAGCAGTATAAGCCCCAATCATGGGATGGAACTGCTTAGGCTGAGGTAAACAAAGGTTCCATTCAGTGACTAGACTAGGTCCACCCTCATGGCAAGGCCATGGCATTCCCCAATGGTTTGGTCTTAAAATACATTTATTTCTTGAAGGTTGTACCTTCCTCCAGTCCAGACATGAAGGAGTACACAGTTCTCATGACCGTGGTGGAGAGTGTTTTAAAATCAGGGAGGAGGCTTTCCACCATCAGCAAGACAATGGCCCCGGTCACACAGGAGGTTTTGGCCCGGAAGAGGGACGGATCGGGGGGGCAGCAAACGGGCGCGATAAACCGCAACATCTGGGAAGCGGCGCGCACCCGTCCCTGATCTGTCCCTTCAGCCGGAAAACCCGCTGCAAAAAAGAACCAGCAAAAGAGCAGGACTTACCGGAAACGGTGCAGCAAGTGCAGCCATGAGATCACCGGCGCACCCATCTTCCGGAGCAATCGAGGCTCCTGGCCAAACTGCGCATGCGCCCCCATGCGCAGTTCGGCTGCCTCACTCTCCCTTCAGTGGCTTCCCCCTGGCATCTGATCGTGCCAGGGAGAAACTGCGCGGCGGCTCAGGGGATCTATCTGATCCCACCGCCGCGTGTCTCTTTTGGTGCGGCTCTAAAAAGCCGCACTTTGGCCATTCTTTTTTCCCCCGTGTGGCAGGGGCCAATGACTCCTTTCTCCATAACAAATGGCAATTGTTTCTCTACATGATCAGACCTGGTGTGACAGGAAAGCTACAGGGAATCCTTCAGGATCTTGGTTAAGAAGAATCACCATGGACCACTGCTTTTAGGAAGCATCTGGAAAGTATAGCAGGACTTACTGTAAATATAAAAAAGCAGAATTGTAAGAGAGCAGAAGAAATCGCCAAAAAAAAAAAGAGAGAAAGTAAAAGCAAACTCACAGTTCCCCAGGCTGTAGCCATAGTAATCATCCAGGCCTTCATCTCTCAGAATCCTCACTAGTTCACATTTCTGATACACTTTGGCTTCATTCACTGCGAGGAGCAAGAAGAAGAGAGCAGCGAGAATCTGAAACTTCATGGCTGCAGCTCTCTGGAGGGTGATGTGAAGCTTTGCTTGGGTCCCCTCACTCCATTTTATAACCCAGACCTCTGTGACAGCAAACGATGGCTTGCCAAACCATGCTACAGATGAACAGGAAGAAAGCAGATGAATTTCCCACGGTCATTTCAAATACTAATGTATGCATTGCATTTAGGCCAAATATTAGGCTAACAATCCAGTCATAAGTATAATCCCTTCAGACAAGGGAAAAGATACAGCCGTTTGTCCTGGATCCAAAGATTTGTCATTCTAATACCTTTTAATTAAAAACCAACTTTTTGTTAATATTTTTCTTGCTTAATATTTTCTTTGGGCACTAGCGTAGCCTGTCACTCTAATGGACAAGCAGCGTTTCAGATTTTTCGCAATCACGCTGTCAAAGGTCTTCTGTGGTTTTCCTTTTTTGTGCAATACTCCCACACTCAAGTCAGTAATAAGCAAATAATCCATTCTCAATCGTCCATTAGTGTAAAAGTTTTCCAAATGCACAGGGCTTAACCGAGCAAACAAAAATCACCCAACAGGAGAAAGAGGGGAAAAGGTCTCTTTCCTGTTTCCAAAAGAACAAAACAAAATTCTAAACAAAAGACTTCAGGTAGAACTGCCACCAGGCCCCTTATTAAGCAGTTCCCAACAGCCCAGGAAGAAGGGGACCGTAAGCTCCTGTCTGGTTCTGGAACTTACACAGCAAAACAAACCTGCAGACTAAAGCTGCTGCTCAAAAATCAAAAGGAAATAAAAAGGCTTTCTGGTAGGGAGTGGTCCAAAAAGGTCTAGGCAAACAGGATTTAGGCTTTGGGACTTGGTAACACAAAGAACACACAAAGTTATCAAAATAAAATATTTTCTAGTTTATTTAGGTGCAAGAAAACACAAGACAAGACAGTGCAGGTAAAAAAAGAACAAGATCTTAGCTTATCCAGCCTAACTGAAACATAAGGCACTAATACAACGTTACCTTTCCCCAAAGACACAGTTGCAGTTGATCAGCATACGTCGTAGTCACTTCTTAGCCCATCCAGGCATAAGCAAACTGGAATGCCATAGTTTGGGGTACTGAACTACTGGACCATACTAGGCTCAGTAGTCACAGCCCCAATGCGGATTGCCACTGGTACTATTGACAAAGGTTATGTCTCTCGCACCAGGCAACCAGAACCATAGCTGGAGTGGAACGGATTCTTATAGGAAACTGGCCCCTCCTTGGGTTAGGCCTTTACCCAGTGGTGGGTCAGTAAGGTGATGTCAACCTTTTTAGGTTACCATGCAAACGGCATCCCAGGATGCTCCATAACAGCCCATAATATTTTGGCAGGGAGGAGGGAATCGAAAGTATTATATTAGGCTATTTCTGGACTATGTTATATTAATAACTTGATGATGAGGGCTAATAAAGAGACTGTGTAATAAAAGGTTCACGTTGAGGGCGCCCAGAGAGGAAAAGATGCCAGCTGAAGATGTTGATCTGCTGACCCGATATCTCTGCAGAGGTGCTCCCGTGTCTCCAGCTTATCATGAGTGTGCAAACACAGGTTTTACAGCAAACACAGAAACTCATTGGTTAGCCCAGACTCCTGGTCTCCAGATGAGAGGCTCATCCCGAACTCCCCCCTCCGCCAGACTACAAAGGACTTCCATTCCACATGGAGAATCCACACGGTCCATCGATGAGTCAGCCCCATTGTCTCCGGACTCACTTCTTCCCCCTCCCAGGTACCAAGGTAGCCAATAGAATTGAAATTGACCCCGCTAACCAATCATAGACTGGAGGGAAGGGCCACCAGGTGTAAGCCACCTGAGCCCTCCCTCTTACTCTCTCCAGTAGCCTTAAAACTTAGAGCACAAGGCAACCTAGGTACCCTTCCCCTTCGCCTACGCCCTCTGCCTGTCTG
>NW_015170421.1:0-3340 GCF_001447785.1 Gekko japonicus
TTACAATAGCCGCACTATGGAAATCTCCCAACCCTCCTACATCATCTTTGTGGCATGATAAACTCTGGGAACAGTTCGTCATGGCTAAAATCATGGATCTAAATCGAGAGGCCCAGGGTCCAAACAACATAACACAAATGAAATTTAGAAGGCTCTGGTCATCGGTGGTGAATTACATGACGAAACACGAGATATTACCCACAAACCACAATTATCACAGGTGGTTGTTCTTATAACGCACCAGATACCTTCTTTACTGGAATAGAGGAGTAAGTCCATACCCACTGTACGGTATACAACTTTAACCGAGGGTGCAAAAGTTCAGAGTAGCCATAAGAAAAAAGTTAAGTGAAATAGAGCTAACTAAGTTCACCAAGAATTTGATTAAGGAGTCTTTTGGTTTACAGACAACAGTTATAACTCTTACTTCTTTGTGTGAAATACTGTATTATATATGTCATGTTCGAGTTTAGTCCTCCGTCTGTATTCAATTGTACCGTTAAGTAAAAGAATAAAAACAAATTAAAAAAAAACAACAACCCGGGGGGACCTCAATGTAATGTGGAAACAAAAAAATGCCCCAAGATAATTACAGAGGTGAACTTGAGTGTAGTGTGGAATGTAAAAAAGCCCCGAGATAATTACAGGGGTGGACTCACATGTAGTGTAGAATGTACGTTCAGGGACAGGGCTGAGCCACCACCCCCTATATGGAGGGGGGGGTGGCTGAGCCAGGATTTAAGGTCTAGCGTGGAAAGAACCTTTGACCAACAACATTTGATTCTGGACATAAACTTTCACACCTGATACCTGAAGAAGTGTGCATGCACACCAAAGCTTATACCCAGGAATGAAGGAAGAGGTTCATCATGCAAAATTAAACTCGAGTCCCATTACTGGACCATACTGCCCGTAGTGCACACTAGGAATTAATGCACCGGAAGCGTCTGTTTCTTTTTCTCCTGCTGCTGCTCAGAGTGGAGGCAGGAAATGTGAGCTGGGACCCTCCACTCCCATGGGGGAGGGGGCTCAGTAGCCCTTGTCAGATGCAGCATCCCTTAGAGCACTTGGCCACAAGGACGCTCACTCCATGGGTCACGGAGAAGCACATTCACAATTACCATCAAGCAAAAGAAGCACAGTTCTCTCCATCCCTGGCACGAAGCCTGGACTTCACGTAGGCTTGCGGCTTCCCCGTTCCTTTGGGGGTGGCTGTTCCAAGGTGGGAATCAACCACCGTCCCCAGCGGACGAGGACCCTGCCCCCACTTCCCTGGAACATGGGGCAGGTGACACATTGCGCAGCGTTGCTCAAAACAGCCACAGATGGCATATGGAGTCAGTATTTCTGCCTGGGCACCATTTTTAACATTTGCACAAGATGTAGAAGTAGGGTTAGGAGCTGCGGTGGCTCAAGTGGTTAAGACGCTGAACTGCAGGCTGTGGAAGGTCGGTAGTTCAGCAGTTCGAGACCCGGGTGCCGCATGACGGAGTGAGCTCCCGTCTCTAGTTCCAGCTCCTGCCAACCTAGCAGTTCGAAAGCAAGAAACTGCAAGTAGATAAATAGGTACCACGTCGGTGGGAAGGTAACAACACTCTGTGCGCCTTGGTGTTTAGTCATGCCGGCCACATGACCACGGAAATGTCTTCGGACAGTGCTGGCTCTTCGGCTTTGAAATGGAGATGAGCACCGCAACCCTAGAGTCGGACTTGACTGGCTTTCGAGCAAGGGAGACCTTTACCTTTACCTTTAGAAGTAGGGTTGCCAGATCTGGGTTTGGAAAGACCTGGAGATTTTGGGGGGCGGAGTAGGTTTTTCAACCTCCAGGTGGTGGCTGGAGTTCTCCTGAGACTACAACCGATCTGCAGGTGACAAAGGTCAATGAATGCTCCACTGGAGTCCCTCCCTTACCCAAACTCTGCCCTTCTCTCAACCCCCCCCCAAAGTCTCCAGGAATTTCCCAAGCTGGAGCTGGCAACTCCAGGGTGGATCCTGAGGAGGGCAGGGTTTGGGGAGGGAAGGGAAGGGACCTCAGTAGGATCCGGTGCCATAGAGTCCCCCTCCAGAGCAGCCGTTTTCTCCAGGGAAACTGATCTCTGTAGTCTGGAGGTGAGCTGTGATAATGGGAGAGCTCAAGGCCTCGACTGGAGTTTGGCAAGCCTATGACCTAAACCTTGAGAACACCCTGACCTGAACCTTGAGAACAGAACCCAGTGTCAGCTAAACTGCCATGAGTGGGGAGAGACGTTCTACTTGTTATGCATTCCTTCCCATGCGCTTAATTGCTTGCCGGCTGCAACACTTATCTATAAAGAGGGACTGGAGGAGTGTGGTGTCTACCTTTCTTGGGACCGTTCTGGTTCCCAGCTTCTGCTACCGTTAGAATTTTTTCCTGTCTCCAGCGCGCGGGAGCCCATCTAATTGGGTATTGCTAAGGGGGGGTGCATACGAATGCCCTATATCCTATTATGCGCATAGCTAGCCCGCCATTCCTAACAGTGTTCATGTTATTGCATCTATGGCTTTTCAAAAAAAGCGTATACTTCGTTGTTTTGCTGTGGGTCCTGACACCCAGTTGCTGGTGCTAGAACACAACGGACAGCACCCAAGGCCTTGTTCAGAAAAGAAACCGCTCGTGGAAAACCCATGCAGCCCTTTTTGCTGCCAAATAGAATGAGCCACAGACGTAATGTGGTGGAGCGCATCAGCCTCCACAGCACGTTTCTTCCTGGACTCTTTTCTCAAAACACTTCCATCTGGAGCTGACTGATGAATCGCGGCGGGGGGCTTCTAATCCATCCATTAGCCCCCCGGAAGCCTCCCCCCGGAAACAGAAGGCCTGTCCGGTTTGAATTTGGACACGGTCAGTGAGCAGTGATTGTCTCTCAGGTACAATCCCAGATGTGGCCAACAGAACCCTTCAGACGCAGGACCGGAAGGAATCTGGCAAACAAACTGAGGCTGCCTCCACTCGCTTCGTTTCCAAGTTTTGTTCCTGTTGCGAAACTGCAGCATTTTTAATAGAGAATCAGTTGGGATCCGAAGCCAAAGAAGAGGGCTCCTGAGAACAGGGTCGCCAGGTCCTCTCTGGCCACTGGCAGGGGGCATAGGGTTGCCAGCTCCAGGTTGAGAAAACTGGATCATTTTTAACAGAGAATCAGTTGGGATCCGAAGCCAAAGAAGAGGGCTCCTGAGAATAGGGTCGCCGGGTCCTCTCTGGCCACTGGCAGGGGGCATAGGGTTGCCAGCTCCAGGTTGAGAACTCCCTGGAGATCTGGGGGTGGAGCCTGGGGAGGACTGGGATCCCATTGGGGTACAGTGCCACAGAGTCCAGCCTCCA
>NW_015170421.1:3520-3625 GCF_001447785.1 Gekko japonicus
GGGGGCTTTGGAGAGCCCTACCTCTGGCCGACAGCTGGCTGCTCTCTGCCCCGAAGGTCCTGCCCTGATTCCCAGTATTGGACTTGAAGAGACCACCGGGACAAG
>NW_015170421.1:4618-6450 GCF_001447785.1 Gekko japonicus
TTTCCTGTCTCCAGCGCGCGGGAGCCCATCTAATTGGGTATTGCTAAGGGGGGGTGCATACGAATGCCCTATATCCTATTATGCGCATAGCTAGCCCGCCATTCCTAACAGTGTTCATGTTATTGCATCTATGGCTTTTCAAAAAAAGCGTATACTTCGTTGTTTTGCTGTGGGTCCTGACAATGCTAAGGGGGGGTGCATACGAATGCCCTATATCCTATTATGCGCATAGCTAGCCCGCCATTCCTAACAGTGTTCATGTTATTGCATCTATGGCTTTTCAAAAAAAGCGTATACTTCGTTGTTTTGCTGTGGGTCCTGACACCCAGTTGCCGGTGCTAGAACACAATGGACAGCGCCTAAGGCCTTGTTCAGAAAAGAAACCGCTCGTGGAAAACCCATGCAGCCCTTTTTGCTGCCGAATAGAATGAGCCACAGACTTAATGTGGTGGAGCGCATCAGCCTCCACAGCACGTTTCTTCCTGGACTCTTTTCTCAAAACACTTCCATCTGGAACTGACTGATGAATTGCGGCGGGGGGCTTCTAATTCATCCGTTAGCCCCCCGGAAGCCTCCCCCTGGAAACAGAAGGCCTGTCCGGTTTGAATTTGGACACGGTTGGTGAGCAGTGATTATCTCTCAGGTACAATCCCAGATGTGGCCAACAGAACCCTTCAGACGCAGGACCGGAAGGAATCTGGCAAACAAACTGAGGCTGCCTCCACTTGCTTCGTTTCCAAGTTTTGTTCCTGTTGCGAAACTGCAGCATTTTTAATAGAGAATCAGTTGGGATCCGAAGCCAAAGAAGAGGGCTCCTGAGAATAGGGTCGCCAGGTCCTCTCTGGCCACTGGCAGGGGGCATAGGGTTGCCAGCTCCAGGTTGAGAAATCCCTGGAGATCTGGGGGTGGAGCCTGGGGAGGACTGGGATCCCAGTGGGGTACAGTGCCACAGAGTCCAGCCTCCACAGCACCCCTATTCTCCAGGGGAACTGATCTCTGTAGCCTGGAGATGAGCTGTAATTCCCGGGGGATCCCCGGGGCCCACCTGGAAGCTGGCATCCCTACTTCAGACATAGGGGACTCAGTGGAGAAAGGATCTGGAGAAACTCTTGGAGATTTTGGAGGTGGAGCCAGGGGAGGGTGTGGTTTGGGGAGGGGAGGGACTGCAGCAGGGTACAATGCTACAAAGCCCACCTTCCAAAGCAGCCATTTTGCCCAGGGGCACTGACCTCGGTAGCCTGGAGATCGAGTGTAATCCCAGGGGGGTCTCCAGGCCCCACCTGGAGGTTGGCAACCCTAGTACGTGTGGACTCCTAGCCAGGGGGCTTTGGAGAGCCCTACCTCTGGCCGACAGCTGGCTGCTCTCTGGATTCCCAGTATGGGACTTGAAGAGACCACCGGGACAAGCGTATGAAGTTTTGGCGATTTTACTCTGCCTAGCGAGATCCCAGGGAGACCTGCTGGATCGTTTTTTGAAGACGGATGAGTGAGTTTAGTTAAAGCGAAGACATCGGAGGCCTGTTGCGAAGCCCCCACAAACTAAAGCGGGAAGGGGGAGGAGACGGCCTACCCCCTCAAGCGAATGAACGAAGTGGGACGGTGGGGGACTGAGCTAACAGTGGCAATGGATTACAGCAGAAGGACTAGATCAGAGAAATCTCCTAATAAAAGCGTTTACAGCCCTTTGAGACTTTGGCAACTTCAATCGGTAAATGTAAACAACCATCTAAGATGGCGATCGGAGACATTGAGGGAGGTGGGACGCAAGCTTCTCTCAGGAAGAAGAAAAACGGAGGGGTAGGTCAGGTGACCTAACCATAGACTCCTCCTAC
>NW_015170421.1:7360-19305 GCF_001447785.1 Gekko japonicus
GTGCAGATCTGTCCTCACTGAGGAGGGAGAGCTTGTACCTGAAGGTGGGCCGGGGGGGGGGCTCTGCAACTTACCTGGCTGCTTCTTGCTCCTCGTGGCCCGACTGAGGGCTGCTGGGAGCAGGGGGCTTGCCCCCTGGGCTCCTTACTGCCGGAGCTCCGCTCCTGTGCGCTCCCACAGGAAATGACTCCTGCACTTGGTAGGTTACCAGGAATGGTGTCAGCTGGTGCTGTGGTGCCTATGGGCATCACCAGGCCTGTAGCCTGGATTCTGTAATTTGAGGGGCCTTAAAATAAGTCAAGGGGCACTGACGTCATACACACAAAAAAAATAATACAATTAAAAAAATTCAAAGCTTGTCAGTTGGAGCAGGCAGCCGCTCATCCACGGAGGTCCCCCATAGCAGGGCGTGGGGCTCCAGCAGCAACAGGGCAAGGGGGCAGGTGAGTGAGTGTTGACGTGAGAAGCCGAGTGCCGTGGAGCTGGCCTCCACTGGGGCTCTGGCTGGGCACCCAAACACAGGAGGAGGCAGAAGAGGAGGAGGAAGAGACGCCCTGGCCCAGATCACACAGCGCAACTGCCTCGGCCCTGCGGAAAGTTCCTGCGCTGTCAAAGCCCACCTTGCCTGCTGGCTCACCCGCCTGGCTGCCTTGTGCTGCTCCCTGCAGTGGCGACACTCGAGAAGGGGCCGGCGGTGGCAGGGAAGCACACTGTGCTCGGGGTAGGGGCCGCGGTGGCAGCGGTCCAGCTTCTGCGGAGAGGGGAAAGTAATGTTCAGAGTCGTTTGGGGCTAGAGGGCTCCTATTCCTAGCCTCGCAGGAAGAGCAGAGGGGACAAAAGGATTCCTTTCACAAGACAGTGCAATGTTGAACACCTATCCCCAACTACTAGAAAGACTTCACAAGCTGTGCTTGGGGAAGGGGCAGTGGGGGGGGGGGCAGTGGCAGCAGGCCTGGGCTAGATGGAAGTTGGGGGGCCTTGTTAGGAAGTCAGGGGGCTGCCCCCCAAAATACCCCAATGTAGCTACGGGCCTGGGACCCCTGCAGTGTACCTCGCCTGGAACCCCTGGTGTCTCATTTTGGGTCTGGATGAATCATAGCTCAAAAGATTCATGGCTGCAGCCACAGGACAACTGGGAGAGGAAAAGCCACTGGGGTGATAAACAAGACCACGAGACAGCCACCATCACGTTCAGGGATCAGAACAGCTTTTTCTGACCCAAATCCCTAATGGGTCTGGATGACTCACTCTCTTTGGCTCCCCCAATAAGCACAAGGAGAGCGTTGCGTCTCCCCGTCATTCTGAAACGCCGTCCCTGACAATTGTCTTAATTTGGTATAGACTAAAAGCATTGTTGCTGAGTTAGTTTAAAATGGATCGTTCCACGCCCATTCTTTTTTGTTACAAATACTTTCCACTTGAAAAGCGGCGTGACCTTTTGCTTAGGGGATCTGCCGGGACAGAAGTCAGGACTGCGAATATTTCAGTGACGGCGGCCACAGGAAAAGTTTTACCTGTGATCTCTTTCAGCCCATGGAGACTAGGAGAAGACAGGAGAGCGACAGAGACACCTGGATTTCCAGAACTGAATTAAGAAGCGGCATTTGGATGACAGGTTTATAAATCAGATTGTTCCCGCTATGCTCCTCTAGGGCCACAGCTCTCTACACCTGCCACAGGTCAATACCCAAATGGCTTCATTCAGCTGGAACCTGGAAGGAACAGCTAAGGTGCGCTGGGACAAACAGGATTCCTGGTATTGGATTCAAAGTATGCCATGCGCCAGCAGAATCCTCATGAGTTTACCTCTCAAGCAGCATTCTCCAGGACGCCTTCCATGATGTTAATTCATATTCATAGCACAAATGCCTAGACTCCTGATAAACTGAAGGCAGTGCAACACCTGAAGCATACTAGGTAAAAATTAAATTTTAATCCTCTTTAATAGTGAGAGCCAGTGTGTTGTCCTGGTTACAGTGTTGGGTTAGGATCTGGGAGAAGTGGGTTCAAATCCGCACTCTGCCATGGAAGTCTGCTGGGTGACCTTGGGGCAGTCACACACTCTCAGCCTAACCTACCTCACAGAGTTGGGGGTGAGGATAAAATGGAGGTGAGGATTATGTAAGCCACCTTGAGTCCCCATTGGGGAGAAAGGCAGGGTATAAATGAATTTAATTAATAAATAACAGCGACATCATTGTTTAACAAAATAATATTGCAGAAGAAGTTTGGGATTACAACCCTGATCGTTCACTCATGACTATACAAAGTACAACTGTATTATTAAATATTTCAACATTCCTGATAACAAAGGTGATAGCTCCATTATGAGGATAGAAGCCGCACAAACCCAGCCACAAGGGTCAGGTCAAACGGACATTTAGTGCGGGCTTTGCTGCTGATCCCGTGCGCATTAAAGTTTCCTGCTCATATTGGCAAACCCGCCTCCCACAACGAAGCGGGTTGAGTCTCGCGGTTTCCGCTCTTTTTATTCGTGTTTTCTGACACCCGTTGGAACAGGTGTTTTCCCGATATGTATCCGCGGTTTTGTTATCTGGAAAGCAATCCGCCGTGACCGCGCTACCCCCCCCTTTTTTGTGTTTCCGGTTTAAGTTATGCGCATGTGCAAACAGGCACTAGCTTTTATTTTGGTCTTTTTAGTTTGTATGTACGCCCAAGCGCATGTTTAACCCCATTTTCTTTCTCGTTTTCCTTGGGTGAGGATAAAATGGAGGTGAGGATTATGTAAGCCACCGTGAGTCCCCATTGGGGAGAAAGGCAGGGTATAAATGAATTTAATAAATAAATAACAGCAACATCATTGCTTAACAAAATAATATTGCAGAAGAAGTTTGGGATTACAACCCTGATCGTTCACTCATGACTATACAAAGTACAACTGTATTATTAAATATTTCAACATTCCTGATAACATTCCTGATAGCTCCATTATGAGGATAGAAGCCGCGCAAACCCAGCCACACTAAGACTTTCTACATCCTCTGCAGGTCTGCCCAGGTATGCAGAAAAAAATGACTTTATAAATTGATTTTTAAAAATCTGATGAGGGCTAAATATACCCCAAGAGGCAGGGAATGCTGAGAACAGCTGAGTGCCAGTTTTAAAAAACACAGCAAAATGAGCCTGCTCAACCCCCTCAGATTTTTGAGATCGGATTTTTCAAATCCCCCTTCACCATGATTCCTCGTGGGCCTCCATTTTGCTATGTAGTCTCATGGTGATCAAACAGGTCTGCACATCGGGTTGCCACCTTCTAGCTGGGGTCTGGAGATCTCCTGGGATGACAGCTCTAGTCTACAGAGATCAGTTCACCTGGAGGAAATGGCTGCTTTGGAGAGTGAACTCTATGGCGTTATATCTCATCAAGATCCCTCCCCACCCCAACCCTGCCTTCCCAAGCTCCACCTCCAAATCTCCAGGAATTTCCCAAATCAGAGTTGGCAAGCCTTTGCACTAGGATCTGAACAGGTTCAAATCGCCACTCTGCCACGAAACTCCCCAGGTAACCTAGGGGCAGCCAGGCCCTTTCAGGGTAATTTGAGAATAACAACGGTGTAGGAAGAACCGTCTATTCCGGGGGTATCAAACATGCGGCCCGGGTGCTGGATCAGGCCCTCGGAGGTCTTCTATCAGGCCTGCAGTGGAACTGACTGTCTTCTGCTTCTTCTGCATCATCCTAGGTTTGCAGCTTACAGATACACACCTGAACAGCATACTCAGGATTGTGACAGCACAAGCATTTTGATGCAATAATTCAGAGTAGGGCTGCCTATTTCCCCCGGGGGGCGGATTTCCCCCCGCTTTGGAGGCCCGATTTCTGCCGCCGCGGAATCGGGCCCCAGGGGAAACCCCACCCTGGCATGCACGTCACCCGGATGTGACGTGATGACGCTCGGAACGCTGGGGGCGGGGCCACAGCCATTTGAGGGGAAAACATAGCATTTTCCCCTCAAATGGCTGTGGCCCCGCCCCCAGCGTGCCCGGCGTCATCACGTCACATCCGGGTGACGTGCATGCAGCGCGCGCGCGCGCGCACTCAAGACACCAAACGGGAGCCCCCCACCGCGAGGTAAGAACGATTTGGCAACCCCAATTCAGAGCGTGAGGTGTCAGTTATCAGACACTGTTATATAAACAAAATATTGCAAGAATGCTAATGTTTTAAGCACGTTTTTATTTTAAGTTAAAAAAAAACCCTCTGTGTTTGTGTCCTTTATAAAGTTTATATCGCCACTACCTGGCATTACTTTTTATGACACACGTGGCCCGGCCCAACGAGGTCTCATTTATGTCAGATCCAGCCCTCATAACAAATGAGTTCGACACCCCTGGTCTATATCCCCAGGAGGTCCTTGGAGATGGGTGGAATAGACATGTGCCAGACAGGTAACAGGGTGGGATTTGTGAGCACCTGTAGGCCTAGGTTCATGCAACGGCCAGGCTGCTTTCTGAAATGAGGAGGCAGGTAGAGTTCTCAGTGATCCTTTCTGCACTCTCCTTTTTAATCCATGCTCACTGTGGTGTCCTCCAAGCAATTCTGCATTAAAATCGAATTCAACATTCTTTTTAATCCAATTCCCCCTCCCCCCATTCTGCACTAAAATCGAGTTCAACGTTCTTTTTATTCCAGGTTTCCCCCTCATTCTGCACCACCTTCCCTCCCTTCAGTGGTCAGCCCGAGTTCAGCCTGCCGTTGCCCCGGGTCATTTGGATGCTGTTGAGATGTTCCATGATACTTCAGCAGTCCTGTGTCACTCAAGATAGGTAAAGGGTAGACTCTATGGCCATATAACTCATCAAGGTCCCGCCTCTCCACAACCCTGCCCTCCCCAGGCTCCACCCCCAAATCTCCAGGAATTCCCCAAATAATACAGATAACAGAGAAGCTAAATTAGGGTTACCAACCTCCAGGTGGTGGCTGGAGATCTCCTGGGCATACAACTGATCTCCAGGCAACAGAGATCAGTTCACCTGGAGCAAATGGCCCCTTTGGAAGGTGGATGCGATGGCATTGTACCCCACGGAAGTCCCTCCCCTCCCCAAACCCCGCCCTCCTTAGGCTCCACCCCGAAATCTCCAGGTATTTCCCAGCCCGGAGCTGGCCAGCCTGACCTAAATGGATTCTGTGCATCTGTCACCATATCTCAAAAAAGATTTTTAAAAAGCAGGGCTTTTTTGGTAGAAAAAGCCCAGCAGGAACTCATTAGCATAATAGGCCATACCCAACAGCAGGAACTCATTAGCATATTAGTCCACACCCCTGACAGCACAGCTCATTCGCATATTAGGCCACACACCCCTGTTACCAGAAGTGTGGTCATCCAGCCACAGCCACCTTTTGCTTCTTATTCTCTTTACCTTGTTTGTTGACAAAACCCAGGGCCTTTTTTGTAGCAGGAACTCCTTTGCATGTTAGGCCACACACCCCTAATGTAGCCAATCCTAATGAGTTTCTGCTGTTGGGTGTGGCCTGTTAGGCTAATGAGTTCCTGCTGGGCGTGGCCAATTTGGGAGCCAGCTGGAACTCCGTTCCTGTGCGTTCCTGCCCAAAACTAGCCCTGCAAAAAAGTAATTGCAGAGCTGGGAAGTGTGCAGAAGAGGGCAACCAAGATGACTTCTGGACTGGAGCACCTTTCTTATGAGGAAAGACCAGAGCGCCTGGGACATTTCAGTTTAGAAAAGAGACAACTAAGGGGGGACATGACAGTTTATAAAATTATGCACAGTATATAGAGAGTGAACAGAGAGACATTTTTCTCCCTCTCCGAATATACTAGAACTTGAAGACATCCAGTAAAGGTGACAGGCCGTAGTTTCAGGACAGACAAAAGGAAATATTTCTTTACACAGCGTGTGATTAAAACGTGGAATTCGCTGCCAGAGGATGTAGTGATGGCCACAAGGACAGACAGCTTTGAAAGGGGATTAGATAGGTTCATGGCAGATAGGCTTACCAGTGGCTACGAGCCATGATGAAGAAAGGGAACCTTCATTCAGAGGCAGGAGAAATCTGAGGACCATTGCTACATAAGGGGCAACATAAGGGGAAGGCCTCGGCCTCTGTGACCCACTGCTGGCCCTCCAGAGGAACTGGTTATGAAACTGGATGGTGGGCTAGATGGGCCAGGGTTCTTCTTATGTTCTCAATCTTTTGCTCACATGGAGCTGGTGTGCAATCTTAGGATACCGAGCCTGAGGTAAACACCGCTGACTCTCCGGGGTATCAACAGCTCCGGAGGCACGCGAGAACAGGCCCCTCGCTGCTTCGTCTCGTGCCTATCCTTAATACCCAATTAGCATCGGCACTTTTCAACTCAGAGTCAGCTCTGAAAGTGTGGGAGAACATTTTCCGCACGTACAGAACACTGCCAGATGGCAGTTCCTGGTCACACTTTCAGTTTATTCATGTCTGTGCTACCGTGAAAACAAAAGAGTAGCCTTTCCACATGGCATCAGCTTAAATATCTGACCGAGCATCGTGGGGAATTGCCAGGCAGTGACTTGCTGGAGAGGGAGCGGCGCCTGGTGAGCCGGGGTGGAGCCTAATGGAGGAAGAGGGGCACAACTGGACGGGAAGTGCCGAGCTGCACTTTCTGTTGGTTCAGGGTGCGATCTGATGGACATGGAGTCACTGAGCCCAGCAGAAGACTGTAGGGCTGGCAAATCTGGAGTGGGAAAATCCTGGAGATTGGGGGCGGAGCCTGGGAAGGGTGGAGTTTGGGGAGAGACTTCAGCAGGGCACCACCCTCCAAAGCAGCCTTCTTCTCCAGGGAAACTGATCTCAGTAGCTTGGAGATCAGTTGTAATACTGGGAGATCTCCAAGCCCCACCTGGAGGTTGGCAACTCTAGAAGATGGCCTGGCTCCACGGACCACGTCCCTCTGCCTGAAATGTCACTCTGAAGCCCTGAAAGCATTCTGGGTACCCATGTATGGTGCAGCCTTCCTGCGGGAGGAGCTACACTGCTGGCAGAGATAGCAAGGAGAATGCAAATGTCTTCCAGGAGGTTAGGCTGAGAGACTAGGCTGAGAAGCAAAGCCTACTTCCCCCTCCAAGAGGTCTGACTATTGCTGCCAGCCAAGGGCCAACCCCCCCCCCCTTTGGGGGGCAGGGCTATGCATTGTGCGACATCATAGAATGCCGTGACATCACTTCTAGTCACGTAATCTGAAGTGATGTCGTATGTCACGATGACACTCTAGCAAACCCCAGAATCTCTATGGTAAAATGACATGTGACTGGAAGTGACATCATGTCTCCACCCTGATGGTAATTTCCCCCCAGGCTGCCACACCAGGCAGCGGCAGTGGCTGGTGAGAGGACAGCTGGTCCTCCTAGACTTCGGCTCCCCTGTGTGGTGCCCACCAATACCTTTCCTGGTACCCACCAAATGCTTATAGAAAGTGGGAGGGGCTTTGCTCAGCAGGGCTTCTGATTGGCTCTGCAGCTTGAAAGATATCCTGTTAAACACGGCTTTTGCTCGAAATGCTGAATTGTTACTGTCAGAATTACATATAACCCCACTCCCTGGCATTCTGTGGTCTTATGGTAGCCGTTTTGTAGTAGTCCCCACCTCCTGCAGCAGCCATTTTGTGACTGTGCCCACCACCCTGTTTCAGAATTCCTAGAGTTGCCCACAGGCTTGTTGGGTTGGGGACCCCTGTCCTAGACCTCACTGACCAGGGATGACCGTAATTTTCTGGTATCTGTCCCTGTTAAATCACTGTCCCTGTTCTACGTAAGAACATAAGAGAAGCCAATGCTGGATCAGGCCACTGGCCCATCCAGTCTGTCACACAGTGGCCACAAATACCAGGTGCCATCAGGAGGTCCAGCAGTGGGGCCAAGACACTAGAAGCTCTCCCACTGTTGTCCCCCCCCCCCCAAGTACCAAGAATACAGAGCATCACTTGCCCCAGACTGAGAGATCCTATCTATACTTTGTGGCTAATAGCCACTGATGGATCTCTGCTCCATATGCTTATCTAATTCTCTCTTAAAGCCATCCATGCTTGTAGCCACCACCTCCTCCTGTGGCAGTGAATTCCATGTGTTCATCACTCTTTGGGTGAAGAAGGACTTCCTTTTATCTGTTCTAACTCTACTGCTCAGCAATTTCATTGAGTGCCCATGAGTTCTTGTATTGTGAGAAAGGGAGAAAAGTACTTCTTTCTCAACCTGCTCTATCCCATGCATAATAAACCTCGATCATGCGCTTCAACCTTTCTTCATAGGGAAAGTGTTCCAACCTTTTGATCATTCCAGTTGCCCTTTTCTGCATTTTCCCCAATGCTATAATATCCTTTTTGAGGTGTGGTGACCAGAACTGTACACAGTACTCCAAATGAGGTTGCACCATCGATTTATACAGGGGCATGATGATACTGGCTGATCTGTTTTCAGTTCCCTTCCTAATAATCCCCAGCATAGCGTTGGCCTTTTTCATTGCAGTCACACACTGTCTAGACATTTTCAGTGAGTTATCTACTACGACTCCAAGATCTGTTTCTTGGTCAGTCTCTGCCAGTTCAGACCCCATCAACATGTATTTATAGTTAGGATTTTTGGCTCTGATGTGCATCACTTGGCCACGCTGAACCCCATTTGCCACGTTGACGCCCACTTGCCCATCCTCGTCCTACTCTACACATATTTAATTGGAAGGGGGGGATACCTTTTAAAACTTTGTTTAGTGTGCACAGGCATAGCAGCAGTGCCATCCTTCATGTTATATCCTGCTTCCTGCTGTGGGTGGGGAGGGTCGGTAGATGCATCTTCAGCCGACTGCCTGTGCATAAACTCGAAGGCACCACCACGTAACTCACCGCCTGCCTCTCGAAAAGGCTGCAGATGGTGAAGTTCATGTTGAACTGTTCAGCACAGTAACACATTATAGGACCATTATGTTTTCCTGGTGTATTTTTAACCAAAGGAACACTGAAGTCACGTGACTCAACCCGGCCTGTAGTCGCTCGCTCGTCGTTTAAATACAAAATGGCAGCACGGGGCCTCCCTTTCACTGCTGCCGCCACAACGGTCTGTTCAGTAAATTATCTTTAATTCGGCCACCATTCATATTTATACAGTGGAACGAATAGGTATGCTGCTCAAAATGCTCCCTCTGAGCTGTGGAGTCTTGTGAGCAAAAATTCTGCTTTGTGAGCTACTGACATGAAGAAGAAGAAGAAAAAGAAGAAGAAGAAGAAGAGATTGGATTTATACCCTGCCCTTCACTACCCGAAAGAGTCTCAGAACAGCTTACAAAGCTCCTTTCCCTTCCCCTCCCCACAACAGACACCCTGTGAGGTAGGTGGGGCTGAGAGAGCTCTTGACAGAAATTGCTCTTTTTCAAGAACAGCTCTTATCAGAACTATGGCTTGCCCAAGGTCACCCAGCCAGGTGCAAGTGGAGGAGTGGGGAATCAAACCCGGTTCTCCCAGATTAGAGCCCGCACACTTAACCACTACACCAAACTGGTGTAAAGTTGTGAGCGCGCGATCTGGCTGCTGCATAAATGAGTTTGCTCTGGAGCCCTCCTTCCTGAGCTGAGACAAAAACATGTGAGCCGGAGGCTAAAAAACTGTGAGCTAGCTCAGACGAACTCAGCTCAGAGGGAACACGGCTCATGCCACTGCTCATGTCCCTAACTTTTTCCAGCGGGGGGCAGAAGCTCCTGTTCCGGAATCTTCACGCACGTACATGGTGCGTGCACCACAATGACATCACCCAGAAGTGAAGTCATCACACTAGGCACATCGCCAGGGGGATGCTAGAGCTAGAGGCCCCCCCCCCGCTGACGTGCCCGGCGTGATGACATCACGGCGGCCCGATCAAGACACTTTGGAGGCGGGGTTCCCCCCACCGGTTGGATTTGGGCCAGCACATCGGGGGGCCCAAAGCGGGGAGAACCCCGCCCTCCCCGGGGGATCCGGCAGCCCTATCTCCAGACAGCAGAGATCAGTTCCCCTGGAGAATAGGGCAGCTTTGGAGGGTGGACTCTGTGGCATGGTACCCTGCTGAGGTCCCGCCCCTCGCAAGGCTCCATCCCCAAATCTCCAGGAACGGCCCAACCCAGAGTTGGGTATCCTACCCTCAAGGTCTAGCATTCATTCCTGGTCAAGGTACAGCAGTCCCTTTTCTTTGATGGTTTTGTGATAAAATCTCAAGCGATACCTTTTCCAAACAGCCTTCAATGTGTAATTGTAATTATGGCAAAAAGCGTATTGATTTTATACTGCTGCTAGCAAAAGGAAAATATTCCCCCCCACACCCCGTTTACACTGCTGTCATGCAGTGATTTCAACAGGTTTTTACACTGATGCCGATGAGTGTTGTGGATCTGAAATGCTTAACGTTCTGTTTTACATTACTTTTATATCCCCCTTATGGCGCTTTGGATTATTTTTTTTAATCTGCTGCTTTGAGTTCCTGAATACTTCTTGATGATAAATTATCTTCTGCTGTTAGACGTATGATCCGTTTGAACACTGTGGCTTTATGGTTTTAATTTCATGTATCAAGTTGCCTGGAGTACATTTTCGTAGATATGAATCCCCTCAACAAATAATAATAATAATAAGATTCCTGGAGACATTGGGAGGTCATATATGTCACATTCCACCCAATTTGTCAGTAAGACATAAACTTTCCTAGGCTTCCTCGTGTTCTGATCAACGTGTACGAACGGATTGCTGACAAGCATGAAATTGTGGTGGAAGTGGAATTGTGGTGGAAAATGCCATCAATTCGCAGCCCACTTGTGGCGGCCCTGTAGGGTTTTGAAGGCAAGAGATGAACAGAGGTGGTTTGCCATTGCCTGCCTCTGCATAGCAACCCTGGACTTCCTTGGTGGTCTCCCGTCCAAGTACTGACCAGGGCTAGGGGTGGCCAGGTCCCCCTTGGGAACCAGCAGGGGATGCGGGGCGCTTACCAGGAGCAGGAGGGAGGCCCAGACAACATGCAGTGATGTGCCCACGTCAATGCCCATGTGACCTGGAAGTGATATCATCATGTCAGGGTGACACTCTGGTGTCTGGGCAAAAACTCTATGGTAAATTTGGCTTCTACCATAGACTTTTTGACCAAATACCAGAATGTCGCCATGACGGCCCTGATGTGATGACGTCACTTCTGGGTCACGTGAGCAGTGACATAGATATGTCGCTGCACATTGCCTCGGCCTCCCTCTTTTGGGGGGTAAGTTCCCTCCACCAGCCAGCTGATTGATGGCGGGGCAGCGGGGCCTGGCAGTGGAGGATGCCCGCCTCCACTGGGGGTGGGTGGGTCTGGCAATCCTAACCAGAGCTGAACCGGCTTAGCTGCTGAGATCTGACAAGATCAGGCTAGCCTGGGCCATCCGGGTCAGGCAACTGAATTTTAGAGGCAGCCAAATGGCATACCCAGACATCAAAGAGTGTTGTGGTACATTAAAGCCTAACAAATTGGCTGGGAGAATGGATCCTGGAAGCTTTTGCTACATTGGTTAGTCTTTAAGGTGCCACGGGACTGTTTGTTGGGGGGGGGGCTAGGCACTCGATTTTATAAAACCAAATTTCCATACTGAATACAAAAGTATAACTTTCAACTTATTACGCTTCCTGTATTTTAATATTTATTTATTTAAAACAGATTTGTACCCCACCTTTCTGCTCAATTAAGGCCCCCAAGGCAGCAAACAGCAATTAAAAAGCCATTAAATTCCATGTTTGAAACAGTACAAATATATGTAAAATGAAGTAAGAGTCCAGTAGCACCTTAAAGACTAACAAAATTTGTGGCAGGGTATCTGAAGAAGTGAGCAGCGACTCACAAAAACTCAGGTCCTGCCCCAAATTTTGTTAGTTTTTTGCTGCATTCAGACAAGCACTTCAATCCCCTGTTGCCCCGCCTCTAATCAAGCCAGATTATTTTGTGACAGAGAATCG
>NW_015170421.1:19483-23438 GCF_001447785.1 Gekko japonicus
AGAGAGAGAGAGAAAGAGAGATTCATATATGCAGTTATGCACTTCTCGCTAATAAGTAAAACAAAATGACGGCTGGAAAACAAGAGACCAGTCAGACCTACTTGGGTGTGCAACAGAGCGATCAGACAGCAAGGAATCCATTTTGGAACCAGCTCACATCAATAGGACCAGACTTTCTCAGGTATCAAAGAAACACGCAGCAAAGGGGGGTGGGTGGAACAGGACTCAGACAACTGTGGTACAACAGACAGATGTTGCTGTCTGATCATGCACTTTAAGTCAGTAAAGCAACAGCAACGGATGAAACTGCCCGTCTGAACGCAGCCTTTATGGTGCTACTGGACTCTTGGTCCTTTCGAAGTATCTGAAGAAGTGAGCAGTGACTCACAAAAGCTCCTACCCCGCCACAAATTTTGTTAATCTTTAAGGTGCTCCTGGACTCTTGCTCTTTTCTACTGCTATATTAAAAAAAAGAAAGCTAGTAACAACAACCGAGAAGGAGGAACAGTAAGGGAATGTCAGATGAAATGGGACAGTCTTTGCCTACTGATGGAAGACAGTGATGGAGGGGAACGGATGAGTCTCCCTGGGAAGGGAATTCCATAATCTTGGGGGAGTTTTTGTTTTTGTTTTAATTTGTATTGATGTCTTCCATTTCATATCCATATACAGGGCTTTTTTTGTAGAAAAAGCCCAGCAGGAACTCATTAGCATAATAGACCACACCCAACAGCAAAAACTCATTAGCACATTAGGCCACACACCCATGTTACCAGAAGTGTGCTCATCCAGCCACGCCCACCTTTTGCTTCTTATTCTGTTGACCTTGTTTGTGCTCAAAACCCAGGGCCTTTTTTTTGTAGCAGGAACTCCTTTGCATGTTAGGCCACACACCCCTAATGTAGCCAATCCTAATGAGTGTCTGCTATTGGGTGTGGCCTATTATGCTAATGAGTTCCTGCTGGGCGTGCCCAACTTGGGAGCCAGCCGGAACTCCGTTCCTGTGCGTTCCTGCCCAAAAATAGCCCTGTATAATCCTTTTCATCAAGTTTGTTTAAGCAAACATCAAATACATCAGTTTTCTCCATTATTATTCCCACACACACGAGCGACCAATTGAAAGAAAAAAAACAAACATTATTATTATATCTGCAACCATAAGCACACTCTATGGAGTCTTATAAATACATCATTATTGGGGACCCCTTCTCTCACCCATCTTATATACCTAAACCAGTTCTTCCTTATCTCCAGCGCCTTATCATCCCATGTCTTTCCCTGTTTTAATATCAATAAAATATCTGATTGAATCCATTCATAT
Organism: Gekko japonicus; assembly: GCF_001447785.1. Classification (NCBI taxonomy): domain Eukaryota; kingdom Metazoa; phylum Chordata; class Lepidosauria; order Squamata; family Gekkonidae; genus Gekko; species Gekko japonicus. Next base: position 20,805 of record NW_015170421.1, read on the forward strand.
AGGTACCAATTCCATCTTTCCAAAGTCCATTTTAATGCAACTTTCCATCCATATGCTATTACCGCATGAGCTGCTAGGATCATAGCTTTAAATAAGTCCTTTTTGGACCTGTCTACTTCATTGTTTCCCAGAATTCCCATAAATAACACTTTCTCATTCAACTCAATCCTAACATTACAGTGATGGAGGGGCCACAACCTGTATTGGTTGGGTAGGTTCAGACAGGAGCAAGTGGTCCTTAAGATATACAGGCAGGGGTCATTTTGCAGAAAAAGCCACAACTGAGAAGGCCATTTCTCAGGTTGCCATCCATCTAGCCTCATACGGCAGGAGCCTCTGAATGTGATTGTAGTGGTTGGGCATAAGTTCAGACAGGAGCAAGTGGTCCTTAAGGTATACAGGCAGGGGTCAGTTTGTAGAAAAAGAGGTGCAGGTGCTCATTAGCATAACTTATTTGCATATGCCACACCCCCTGACCTCACCGGAAGTGTGTCAGAAGGCAACACTCAGGCTCCACTGGACTGTTATGGATTGCTAGCTATTGGGGGGGTTGGGGAATGTGCAGATCTGTCCTCATAGAGAAGAGAGAGCTTGTACCTGGATAAGATTTGGTCTTAAAGGTGCCACTGGACTGTTTTGGATTGCTAGCTAGTGGGGGGACGGGATGTGCAGATCTGTCCTTGCAGAGGAGGGAGAGCTTGTACCTGAATAAGACTTGACTGGGTCTTAAAGGTGCCACTGGACTGTTTTGGGCCGGGGGGGGGCTCTGCAACTTACCTGGCTGCTTCTTGCTGTGACTGAGGGCTGCTGGGAGCAGGGGGTGAGGCTTGTTGCATGTGCCCACCCCCTGGGCTCTTTACTGCTGGAGCCCCGTTCCTGTGCGCTCCTGCAGGAAATGACCCCTGTATACAGGTCCCAGTTTGTACACGGCTGCTTAAATCCCCATCCCAAGTGTCCTAGGCAGGGTTCCCACTTACCCTCCAGTAAATTTGGTGGTGGGAGGGGGAAAAAAGGGGGGGAAGTCATTTCTAAACCGTGAGGCCACCGCATTGCGGTGACACTCTCAGTATTCCACCGATATTTAACGAAAGTTATAATTGAGCCATTCCCAACTTTCTGATATGGAATTTAAACAGTAATTTATATAAAAAATGGCTGCTTTACCTAGTCCCCTCATCACAAAAAAATCTGGACAGAGCCCTGACTGGTGGGATTACTGTGAACTGCTGGCCTGCAGAAAGAAAAACGTGAGCGACACCATTGTAGGGGACTGGCGGGCAAAAAAAAAGAAACTTGGGTCCCCCCAAACTCAGGTGGGTCACCGTGTTGGTCTGAAGCAGCAGCAGAAAGTTTGAGTCCAGTGGCACCTTTGAGACCAACAAAGTTTTATTCAAGGTGTAAGCTTTTGTGGGCACACCCTCTTCTTCAAATACATTTAATCTGAAGACGCATGCCTGCACATGAAAGCTCACACCTTGAATAACACTTTGTTGGTCTTAAAGGTACCACTGGACTCAAACTTTGTTTTCCTCAAGAAAACAGAGAGAGAGAGAGGGAGGGAGAGAGAGAGAGAGAGAGAGAGAGAGATTCTGCATATGGCATTCGCTCCACATTTTCTCAACACTGAGGAAAAGGTGCAGCTCAAAACCACACCCAAATTCCCCGGGGTTATGCCGGACTGACTGTGAAGTCACCACTGAACGGCCATAAATCTATGCAGAAGGTATCATAAAACCCGATGATCAAAGAAAGTGAAAGCAGCATGCAATGCAGAGGAGAATTTCTGTTCTAACTGTGGGTTTGCTAAAACAACGGAGGGAAAAACCAATCCAGAATTGCCGAGAGAAAGAGAGATAATTGATGCAATTAGGACATTTATCTCCTCGTACTCTACAGCCATCCTTCTTGCACCGGTGACATTTTAAAAGTCCTTTTTGTAAGCAGTCAGACTTGCCCCTTAGAAATTCTCCAGGTTTCCTCACAGCCTCTGGGGTTTTTTTTCCTTCCCCAATTCAGGCTTGACAGATTCACAGCCCCACAGAGCTTTATATGGCACCGCTGAGAAGTCCTTCTGTACACAGCTGGGCCACCTCTCTGGTGTGTTTGTCTAAATAAAGGTCTCCCGGAGAAATTATAGCTTAGCTCAAATCTTTTATCTTTGGAAATAACTCTTGAAACTTCGCCCCCTCCCCAGTAAGAACTGCAATGAGCATGCGGGGTGGGGTGGGGGGAACGCAAACATAACATTCTGTATACTGTATGATGGGTTTTCACCCGTTGCTGTTGTTTGGGCTCTTGCTGTCAAGGCGGGCATTTCCCCCTGCAATTTTGCAGCCCCCCCCTCACCTACTGCATGAAATCTAAGAGGAGAATGAGAGCTGGAGATAGGAAATTGTCCAAAGAACAACCGTAAAAGATGCTCTCAGGAAGGCTTAATAAATAAGTTTTGATTTCAGACTCAGTGGTAGCTGGTCAGACTAAAGGATTCCAAGCAATGTTCCCTCTAAGCTGTGGAGCCTTGTGAGCAAAAATTCTACTTTGTGAGCAACTGGCATTAAAGTTGTGAGCGAGCGATTTGGCCACTGCATGAATTAGTTTGCTCTGGAGCCATGCTTCCTGAGCTAGGACAAAAAA
>NW_015170421.1:25190-27325 GCF_001447785.1 Gekko japonicus
GGAGGGGGGGATCCGGGTGAGGGTGGGGTTTGGGGATGGGAGGGGCCTCAGCATGGTTGTTGTTGTTCAGTCGAGTCCGACTCTTTGCGACCCCATGGACCAGCTCCCTCCAGGCCTTCCTGTCTTCCGCCGTCCTCTGAAGTTGCCTCAATTTCATGTTCGTTGCATCGATGACACTGTCTAACCATCTCATCCTTTGCCGTCCCCGTCTTCTTTGACCTTCAGTCTTTCCCATCATCAGGGTCTTCTCCAGTGAGTGCTCCCTTCTCATTTGGTGGCCAAAGTATTTTAGCTTCAGTTTCATTATCTGGCCTTCCAGGGAACAGTCAGGGTTGATTTCTTTGAGGATTGACTGATTTGATCTCCTTGCAGTCCAAGGGACTCTCAAGAGTCTTCTCCAGCACCATAGTTCAAAAGAATCGATAGAATCACAGAGTTGGAAGGGGTCTTACAGGCCATCTACAACGCCCTACTCAATGTAGGATCAGCCTAGAACATCCCTGACGAGTGTCTGTCCAGCCGCTCCTTGAAGACTGCCAGGGAGGGGGAGCTCACCACCTCCCGAGGCAGCTGATTCCACTGTGGCACACTTTTTATCATGCTGTTTGGGTTCGCCATCGCTTTCCTCCCAAGGAGCAGGCGTCTTTTAATTTCATGAGGCCACAGATACAAAGGCATGGTACAAAGCAGCCATTTTCTCCAGGGGAGCTGATCTCTGTCAGCTGGAGATCAGTTGCAAAAGCGGGGGATCCCCAGGCCCCACCTGGAAGCTGGCAACCCTATACCGTACTTTGGTCACATTATGAGAAGACCAGAGTCACTGGAAAAAACAAAAATGCTAGGAAAAGTTGAAGGCAGCAAAAAAAGAGGAAGAGGCTCAAAGGACATAATTTATTCTTTCAATCACTTGCAGCCTTTCCCCTACCTGCAGATCTCATGCCTGCTGTTCCGGCAGGTATGGGGCAACATAGTGGAGTTCATACAGGGTGTGAGTTGTATTACACTAGGCCATATAAATGAGGTCTAGATCAAACCAACCCTGAACCTCCCCTGGAAGCTAAAATGACTAAACTGAGAGGCTATCGTTCTTTGGTCACATTATGAGAAGACCCGAGACATTTGGAAAGACAATAATGCGAGGAAAAGTTGAAGGCAGCAAGAAAAGAGGAAGACCCAACAGGAGATGGATGGACTCGGTCAAGGAAGCCTCAGCCCTCAGTTTGTAAGTCCTGTGCAGGGCTGTTAATGATGGGATGTTTTGGAGGACATTCATCCATAGGGCCACTGTACATCGGAAGTGACTGAATGGCACTTAACACATACAAATATATAAGTAAGGATGGATTCAGGTGGGTAGTCGTGCTGGTCTGAACCAACAGGCCAAAGTTGGAGTCCAGTGGCGCCTTTAAGACCAACAAAGTTTTATTCTGGATATAAGTTTTTGTGTGCATGCACATGAAAGCTTATACTCAGAATCAGGCCTCGGATGGGGCCGGAGCACCCAGGTATGGCGCTCCGGGAGTGAGGTGCCGGGGGCGGGCACATGGTGAAGCCCCGCCCCCTGCTTCTTGCCGCCCACTGCTTCCAGCCTCATTTTGTTGCAGAAGAAGGCATCGTTAGCTTCCTCCCCACTCCGTCCAAGTGCTCCTGGAAATATCTCTCCCCCCCGTCCCTTCCTGCCTGCCTGGGGCAGCTGCGCGCTGCCCAGGCAAGCCCCCCTCAGCCCCATCCTCCATCTTCCCGGAGCCAGTGCTCCGGAAAAGATCTCTCCCCCCTGCCTGCCTCCCTCGGGCCACTGCGCACAGCCCAGGCAAGGAACCCAGCCCCATCCTCCATCTTCCCGGAGGCGTGCGGAGCCGCACGCCCCGGGAAAGATCTCTTCCTCCTGTCCCTGGCTAGAGGTGATCTGGTGTGTTCTGGTGGTTTGCAAAGTGAGTCTCTGTGCCCTTAAGCCTGGGACATTAGTTGAAGAAGGTGGGGGGGAGCTGGTTTCTGCAGCGTGCTAGAGGCGATCTGGTGTGTTCTGGTGGTTTGCAAAGTGAGTCTCTGTGCCCTTAAGCCTGGGACATTAGTTGAAGAAGGTGGGGGGGAGCTGGTTTCTGCAGCGTGCTAGAGGCGATCTGGGGTGTTCTGGT
>NW_015170421.1:27545-42135 GCF_001447785.1 Gekko japonicus
AAATTTTGTTGGTCTTAAAGGTGCCACTGGACTCAAACTTTGTTATATAAATAAGGAGAACTTCTTCCACCATTAATGGTTAAATATAAGATAACTGGCAGGAATCATGTTGGTGGTTGCAGTCAACAATCTTTTCCACCGGTCCAACAAGACCATGGAAAAGTCAACCATGAAAGTCCATGAGTTCCTCCAGGAGCAGTGAGCGGTGAAGATCTCCATGCTTGACCCAAAACTGCTTGTGTTTTTGTGAGCATCTCTGTCAAACACTCCAAAATGTTCAGTGGACACTGACAAGTGTTCGACAGGATGCTCACAGAATTCTTGCACACAGGGCCGGCTCGAGGTGTTTCTGCGCCCTAGGCGAGGCTGCCTTGTTGTGCAGATGCCAACCTCCCGGTGGGAACTGGACACCTCTGGAGCCAGCCACCCTTTTGCTACCGCTGCCACCGCCTCCCCCCCGCAGCTGTCAGACTCAGTGAGCATGCCCCACATGTTCCTGCAGCACCCTCCAAGATGGAAGAGAGATTTCTCTCCTGCTCCGCTTCCGAAGGCAGTTTGGGAGGGAGGTGGGGGGGATCCTGTCTCCAGGCGGGGGATGCTCACCGGAGGCCTCTCCCCAATTAGTGAAGTGCTGACACTTGGAGAGCTGCTCGCGGGCTTTTTTGGGGTGGGGGAGGCACAGCTCAGCGCCCCATCCAGGGCCCAGCACTCTAGGCGAATGCCTAGTTCGCCTAGTGGGTGAGCCGGCCCTGCTTGCACATGAACAAACCCAGCACCTCCCTTTCAACTCCTGCTTTCCCTTAACTTATACTTGTGTTCTGATATAATGGTGAAGAATGGTGAACCTCTTTCATTCAATCTGTTCCCTGTCATCCAGATAAATAAAAGGGACAATATGAATGGAAAGGATGTTTGCTGATACTCAACATGAAGGAGAACAGCCTTTTTACCTCTTTTAAGCATAAGATCTATTGGTCTTAAGAAGTTCAGCTCTTGGGGGAATGGATACGCATTCACCAAAGCATGACCATCCGACAGAGCTAAACAACCAGTTTCGTTGCCTGTGCGACCTGCATCATTTTTATCTGCATCAGGCGTAAATGTTTTGCAAACAATTTATGTCCCTCCTGTCTGCTAAATAATTCATCAGATGCCCTTAGAATATTTGAAATTCAAGGCATGCATCCATTCCACGTAGAAAACAGCTTCCAGGGCCAGAAAGACTGAGAGAAAAGGGCGAGCTTTCCATTTGGAATATCAACGATCATCAACCACGTCCTGCAGAAACCACCAAAGGGCATGTTCTCATGTTCCCTGTATAATTGACTCTCTGTCATTTGAGTAAAAAGGTAATTTGCTTTCTAGGCTATGTGTGAGCTTTGAAAAACAAATATATACAAACACACACACACAGACACAAACATATTATTTCTTTCCTACATTGTCTGGAAACTGCAACTTTTTAAATCGCATATGAGTACATTTTAATTTAGCAGTTCATAAAATATGCATAGATTTAATTTTGGGTTAAACGACCACTGTGGGTGCATGTACATCAAGGGCCTTTTCCAGGAAGAAGCTCTCATTTCCCCCACTATTTTGCAAAGACAAAATGAAGTTTGTGTCTTTTTCTCTCTCTCTCCAGTACATTTACCTCACATTAAAAAAATGATTGACTCTGGCACATTTTTCTTCATGTTCAGAACTGTAATTAAGAAGTCCAGTTACGAGAAAGAATTCTGCCCCATTAACTTTCAGAACTGAAGTGAATCACCCCCTGGAAACAGACATTTCGAAACAAGTGACAACATTTAAAGGGTTGCGGTTTTCATGATGGCGGTAGTGGTTCTGCATCTATCTTCTGCATATCCTACAGAAATGGCGGCACGGGCAAGCCAAGGAGGTCTAAAAGAGGACCAGGGATTCACAGCCTACAAGGAAGCCCAGTTTAACGCTGCAATACTGTCAGCTCATTGGGTGAAGGGCCTTGTCCCACCTGAGTGAAGACCCCTGTCAACATTAAGGCCCAGTCTCACGTGCCCCCCGCCATTTCACACACTGACTGGCTAAGCTGGGCTTTGCAGTGCTCATAACCTTTCACAGTTCTGCAGAGCCTGCAAGACGGAGCTCTTCCACCAGGCTTTGAATTAGGAGCCGCCACAACCACCTCCGCCAATGACCGTGAGGGACGGCCCAATATAAAACTTTTACAGTACTGTGATGGATCGGCGCAGCCAAAATGGGCTCTGGGTTAATATCCCATGGGTTAATATTCTCAAGCCTTCATCTTGATTTGACTGAAGCAATAATACCACAGAGCCCTTTATTAATGTTAATCTGACCGTTTTATTTTGATTTTAATGTTTTATACTGGCGCTTGATGCCCTTGTGGTGAGCCGCCCTGAGCCTGCTTGCGGGGAGGGCGGGGTAAAAATGTGAGAAATAAATAAATAAATAACATGTTGTGTGCGAATTATGTCTTTCTAATGTATCTTTAACCTAAAAACCCCACTATCCATATCTCTTTAAAATTAATATTAGATGAAGCACGCAGGATCAGGCCAAAGGCCATCAAGTCCAGCATTGTGTTCCCACAGGGGGCCAACATCTGCCCCTAGGAAACCCACAAGTGAGATGTCTGCAACAGCATTCTCCCGTCTGCACTCCCTAGAGGCACACAACCTCTGGTACTGGAGGGAGTGGACATCCGTCATGACTACCCGCCACTGATAGCCCCACCCTCCATGAATTTGTCCACTCCCTTTTTAAAGCCTCCTAAATTGGTGGGCCACGTCCTGTATGTTTTGCCTTTTGTCAGGACAAGTTTGCCTGCTTTAGGGGCCCCCGATCCGCCAGCCTGGATCTGGCCGGTGGGGGGAACCCTGCCCCCAAAGTGCCAGGATCGCGCCAACGTGCCTGGCGTGATGATGTCACCCAGAGGTGATGTCATTGCACTGGGCACGTTGCCGGGGGGACACTCTAGCACTCGGCCTAAAAACTCTATGGTACCATAGAGTTTCTGGCCGAATGCTACAGTGTCCCCCTGGTGACATGCCTAGCATGATGACATCACTTCTGGGTGACGTCATTGCAGTGTGTATGTTAGCCGCCCTGAGCTGTTTGGAAGGGCGGGATATAAATCCAAAAATAAAAATAATAATAATAAAATAAAACATAGCGGAAAGGAAGTTCTGTCCCCTTGCTCACAGCAGGTAGGGACCTGGCAACCCTACATCTTTAAGACCAACAAAGTTTAATTCCGGGGTATAAGCTTTTGTGTGCAGGCACGCTTCTTCAGATGCACATGAAAGCTTATACCCAGAATTAAACTTTGTTGATCTTTCTTTTCATTTATTGGCTTCATTGACGGTCTTAAGCCAAACGTACAAACTTTGTTGGGCTTAAAGGTACCACCGGACTCAAACTTTGTTCTATTGCTACAGACCAACACGGCGACCCACCTAGGGTTGCCAAGTCTTACCATAGACTTTTCCCTTGGATGACCGTGGCCCCACCCTTGCGTGCCCAGCATGGTCACGTCACGTCCAGGTGACGTGCACGTCGGGTGCTTTGGGGGTGGGGTTCCCCCCGGGCCCGATCCGCCAGCAGCGGGGAACGGGCCTCTGGGGCGGGGATTTCCCCGCCCCCTGGGGGGACTTGGCAAGCCTAGACCCACCTGAATCTATCTTCATCTATCTTCATGGTAGGTAGTCCTGTGGGGTTTTCAAGGCAAGAGACATTCAAGGGGAAGAGGAAGAGTGTTTATACCCCGTTTTTCTCTACCCCAAGGAGTCTCTACGTCTCTGCCCTAAGGAGCTTACAGTCACCTTCCCCACAGCAGGCACCTTGTGAGGCAGGCGGGGCTGAGAGAGCTCTGAGAGAGCTGTGACTGGCCCAAGGTCACCCAGCAGGCTTCATGTGGAGGAGGAGTGGGGAATCAAACCCGGTTCTCCAGATTAGAGTCCGCCGCTCTTAACCACTACACCACGCTGGCTCTCTCATTCAGAGGTGGTTTGCCATTGCCCGCCTCTGTGTAGCAATGCTGGATTTCCTTTGTAGCCTCCATTCCAAATACTGACCAGGGCCGACCCTGTTTAGCTTCTGAGATCTGATGAGACGGGGCTATAGGCCTGGGCCGTCCAGGTCAGAGCGAGGCAGAACAGACAGCAGGCAAAACTACAGAACACATGGCCGAATGGCGGAGAGCTCTGCTTGTGTGAATGGGAGGGTTACATAGGGGTCCCCATTCCCATCTGTGAAATAATGAAGGGCATGAGGATGTGTTTAGTTTTCTTATTATAGCTGACAATTTGGATGAGACCAGAAGCACCTATGTTTTATGGAAGTTTGTTTAAAGAAGGGGGGGAAACTTTCTTCTATTTTTGAAGACTTTCAATGCTTAGGCAAGTTCTTTTCATTCCCCAGAGCTTGTACGAGCCAGGAGCCAGGGATCAAATGTATTCTTTCAAGTGTGAAAGTAAATTTGCACATGGGTCCACAGGCGAAGAGCCTCTCTGCCAAAGAACAAAATTAAAGAAGCAATAAAAGGACATTTATTTAGTCACAAATACTATAAATACAGCTGCAGCGTGTAATGCTCCCCCCCTCCATCAATATAATTTATCAGTGTAATGCAATATTGCATATCTTATATTTTATGAAATCCATGTGTTGCGATATCGCTTAGTTAATTAATTAGAATATTTACAGTGAATTGATGCCAACATGTTGCAATATTGTTTAGTTAATTAATTAAAATATTTATGTCCCACCCTAGGAGAAAACCTGCTGGATTGTCTCTGCCCCAGGCTCACCATCAGATAGTGGAAAAGGAGGTAACGTCACAGTAGACTTGGGGGGGCACAGCTGCTACTCTGTCTCCCAGGAATTTGGTCATCAAGCGATAGGAAGGAAGACATCCTGGCAACGAAGCGCCTTCCTCAACAAGTCTCAGAGGGAGTGGGCCAGAAGCAGAGCAATTCTCAAGCCTAGAGCTGCAGAGTTGGCAACTGGAAGGAGCTTTGGGGACAGGGACATGGTGGAGCCTTGGCACTGTGTGTGCAACAACATCACTTATGGGGGAAATTCAAAAGTGACATCCGGTAGCTTTAGGAATCGCTGGAAACTCTACAGTTAACCATAGAGTTTCTGGCAGTTCCTAGAGCTACCCGACATATGAGGAGGAAGGAGGAGGAGGAGGAGGAGGAGATTGGATTTATACCCCGCCCTTCACTACCCAAAGGAGTCTCAGAGCGATTTACAATCTCCTTTCCCTTCCCCTCCCCACAACAGACACCCTGTGAGGTAGGTGGGGCTGAAAGAGCTCTTTTGAGGACTGCTCTTGAGAGAACAGCTCTGAAAGAACTTGTGACCGACCCAAGGTCACACCAGCAGCTGCATGTGGAGGAGTGGGGAATCAAACCCGGTTCTCCCAGATCAGAGTCTGCGCTCTTAACAGCAACACCCAAAGGGCTCTCCAGATCTGGCACTCCTATAAGAGCTGAGGCTGAGGAGCGGTCCAAGGGGTCTCTGTGGAAGGAATCTGGAGACGAGGACAAAGGCGGTTGAAACGGCCTCCCTCCAGGCCTGAAAGAGCATCTTGATGGGCCAGGGAGCAGGGCCTGGCCAGGAGAGGCGGTGAGCTGTCCTTCGCTGCCTCCTGCCGAAGTCCCAGGGATTATCTACAGTCCCCCAAAGCAGTAGAATCCGGGCGATACAGGCCTGCAGCGCTGGTCAAATTCACCCCGACCGAGCTATTCTTAGTTCCTTTCTGTTTCAAGGAGACGGGAGAGTCCTTTACCGGCAAAACCCCTGAATCCTTCCAATTCAGCCCCTCAAGGGCAGGGATGGCTCATCAATGTCTCCTCAGCACAGAGATAATTACAGTCGGGACCTGAGAGGCATCCAAACCATGACGCCGTCCAGGCTCCTCTGCGGTGACGTCAGGGCGTGATTAGAATCCTTGTGGGCGTTCTGCAGGGGAAAGGCTACTTCCCTGCAATCAGAACCATTCAAAGTTCTCTGGGAAACTGTCACGCAAGAGGAGGGGGGAAGACCAAAGAGGGTCTCGGGAGCTCCTGGGCCTTCTGGGAAACTGATTCTCCTGACCCCGCGTCTCCTAACTTACACGGCCACATTTACACACATGAGTGGCTGGAAGATCCGACAGTGTCTTGGAGTCTCCAGATACTGCCATGCCTGATGTGGCCATGACTTGTCCGACTCCCCATAATTCCCCCCCTTTGAGATGGGTTAAAAATGAAGAGCTGACGTGGCATAGTGGTGAAGAGTGTTGCATTAGGATCTGGGAGACTCAGTTTCAAACCCTCACTTGTGCCAATGGAAGCTCGCTGGGTGTCCTTGGGCCAGTCACGCTCCCTCATCCTAGCCTACCTCACAGGGTTGCATTGAGGCTAAAACAGAGGAGAGGAGAACAATGTAAGCCACTTGGGCCCCCATGGGAGAGGAAGGCAGGGCATGAGGGTTGCCAGCAATGCTCCCTCTAAGCTCCTAACTTACACAGCCACATTTACACACATGGGTGGCTGGAAGATCCGACAGTGTCTGGAGTCTTCAGATGCTGCCGTGCCTGATGTGGCCATGACTTGTCCAACTCCCCATAATTCCCCCCCTTTGAGATGGGTTAAAAATGAAGAGCTGATGTGGCATAGTGGTGAAGAGTGTTGCATTAGGATCTGGGAGACTCAGTTTCAAACCCTCACTTGTGCCAATGGAAGCTCGCTGGGTGCCCTTGGGCCAGTCACGCTCCCTCATCCTAGCCTACCTCACAGGGTTGCATTGAGGCTAAAACAGAGGAGAGGAGAACAATGTAAGCCACTTGGGCCCCCATGGGAGAGGAAGGCAGGGCATGAGGGTTGCCAGCAATGCTCCCTCTAAGCTGTGGAGCAAAAATTCTACTTTGTGAGCTCCTGGCATTAAAGGTGTGAGCGAGCCATCTGGCTACTGCATAAATTAGCTCGCTCTGGAGCCCTCCTTCCTGAGCGAAGACAAAAATGTGTGAGCTGGAGGCTAAAAAACTGTGAGCTATCTCACACTAACTCAGCTCAGAGGGAACACTGGTTGCCGGGTCCTACCTGGCTGCCGGGGAGGGGGTCCCCTCACTCTCTCTTGAAGTGACATCATCATGCAGGGCACATGAGGAAAAGCTATATGGTAACCATAGAGTTTTTTTCCTCGTACGATAGAGTGCCCTCCTGCAACATGCCCTGTGCGATGACGTCACCTCTGGGTGAGGTCATCGTGCTGGGCACGTTGGCGCAAACAGGGCACTTTGGGGACGGGGTTCCCCCCACCGGCCGGATCCGGGCCGATGGATTGAGGGCCCTGAAAACGGGCAAACCCCCGCCCCCGGTGGGGGAACGACAACCCTGCAGGGCATAAATGATATATTCTGTAAGCCACCCTGAGCCTGCCTAGGCAGGGAGGGCGGGATACAAATTAAACAAACAAATAAACAAACAAACAAATATAAGCAAATAAATAGCCTATTGTAACCAGGCTCAAAGAGAAACTGTGCTCCACTCATGGTCACTATGGAGAGGGGGCGGAGCTAAGCTACACCTTCAAAATGGTGGTGGGCCATTTCCTGCCCTCCATTAAGGGGCTTTGCCAGCAATATCAGGGATTGGGAGATTAATAAATCCAATTTTTTTAAAAATCTGTGCTGTAGCATTACAGTGTTGCTCAGCAGGGGAAGGGAAAGGAAGGGTTCTGGGAGAAGGGTTCCAGGCCACGGGGAGCACAGCCATTGCAGATGTGGTTGTGCTTTTGCACAGATGTGATGGAGAAAATGGGGGGGGTTTGGAAGTGAGGCGGCGGCAGCGAATGCAGTGGGGAGGGGGGAGCACAGATGCTTTTCCTGCCTGTTCCCACCCCCACTTACCGCTGCTGCCCTGGCATGACAGCAGCCATGATCTGATAGGCTATATGCTATTGTGATACCACCCTCGTTGCTGTAGGTGATCCCTGATTGGCTGGGATCGCCAATGAGTCAAAGCAGAAGGAAGACGAAAAACGAGGCCGAAATATTTTCAGCCGCTCCTTGGGTGGTATTTTCAGCCTGAGAGACGAACCCGGAGAATGCTTGCACAGCTTTAGGAAATGCAAGTTCTTCCTTTCTGGATTTCCTCAAATGTACGTCACTTTTTTTTTTTTGCCATACCTTGAAGGTCATTGGCTTTAATCCCCAGCACCAAGGCAAGAACCACTTGACCTAAATTATCCCTGACAGATGATTGCACAGACGCTCTTGTCAAACCTCAAAGGAAAAATATTCTACATATTCCCTGGGCAAATTGCTTCATGGCCCATATGATCGTATCAACAGGATGCTGTTAATACTCCTTTTCATTTCAATTTATGCTCCTGAAACTAAAATCTATGGCCTCTTCCTTCCCACTGTAGCATTGGAGAATGGTTCCCCCCCCCCCATTCCAGGTACCATACGGTTCAGTTCAAAACTACTTCCATGGCCCCCTGCCTAGTCTTCCCCTTCTTCGGAGTTCAAAATAATGTTTTCAGTATAAAAGCATGCACCAAGGAGACTTCCTGCTAGAGTCTCTGTATGATTTACTGCTCTGGTCTTGTCTCTACCAATCAGCTTTCAGTGGGGTCAGGCGCATCTGTCCACTGGGTATGAGACTCGTCTGGGTGCAGAGCCATAAGGGGAACTGCTCATAGCATCTCTGCATGAGTTACTGTTCCAGGCTTGCCTCCTTTTCGTTAGAATGTACGTTGAGATCAGAGACTCACGCAGAAAGGAGGGAGATCTACTCTGAGGATGTGCTGTTCCTAGCCTGGCCTATTCTAAGACTAAGCATGTAAACTTTTAGAAGCTTTGGGAAAGGGCTTAGAGTGGTCATTATCTCTAACTATAAATCACTCACAAAGGTGTCCATGGATTTATCAGGGTTAATAAATAAAGTGCATGCGTACAGGAACAAAGGCATCCACTGTCCCATCCACTTTATGGTGCTTTCTTCTTTGGAACCTCTGCAATGCGGAGAATGCTCCTCTGACAGTGCGCTCCTTCTGGCAGGCTCCCAGTCTTTAACATTTGCCTATATATGGAAAAATGGCTGCTCTTGCACTAAGGGAACACCAGTCATCACATTGCAAAAATTCTAAAGTTCTGGGCAAAGGAGGAACATCATTCAGGCCGGAAAACTCTAGATAGTTCAGTCATTTAAAAAACAACAACATCACACAGCATCCTGAATAATTCAGCCCTGGAACCTGTTGCTGATGGCCAAACTATTAGGGAAGCAGAATCCATGGCCAGTTGCTAATGGACATTTGGTGTGATTTCAGACACAACCTTTTTAGTAACTGGCTACTAACAGATTTTATCTGCCTTTTCAAGCAAAGCCGCTTGCATCCTGTTGGCAAAGTGGGGCTGAGCCATTCTCGAGGTAAAATGCTTTCTTCCGTTTTCTGTGTAAAATTGTCTGCAGTGCTTCCAATAGCGCCGTGCTTCCCCCCCCGCCCTCTTTTGCCATGTCATTGTCCTCAAATTTTTTTTTTTGGGGGGGGGGGCTGTTCTGAGCTGAGCACTATAGCGCTAGACCAATATAGCACTTCAGTGCTACAGCGGCACCATTGAGACACCTTGGCACCATTGTGATACACTGAGAAGGGCTAGATTGGTCTAGCGCTACAGCGCTCAACTAAGAATGTTTAAATTTTTGTTTGAGGAAGATCGCACAGGGGAAAGGGCAGGAAAATAGCATGGCACTGTTTGAAATTACCAGAGCGCTTTAGAGATGGCGCATTAACGGAATTAAATTCGCTGCATGAATCCCCTGTCCCTGTATCGATTTACTTGGAACTGGGTGAGCAATGGATAATAACATCGGGTTTAGAATGGTAACGTGAAAGGGGCCCACATGTATCTATTTCAGTGTCCACTCATTCATGTCTAAGCAATGTTTTTAAAATCTACTTATTTATGTAAAACATTTATTAACCGCCTTTCTCCCTTGTGAAACTCAAGGGGGCTTGCAATATAAATACAAAGATTATATAAAAAAACCACAGTAAGAATTATACAAATGCATAAAAGGTCACAGTTTAAAAACTCCAATTGGGGCTGCTAATAAATAAAGCTACATCAGTCAGGGGCTGCAGTCACACTGGAGGCTTGGCGGGATCTGGCTGCACCTCTGTTTGCAGTGATTTAAATAGCTACGGGAAGTTTTGATCAGACACCCCACCCTGAACTGGCTTCACTGCATGCTTGCCCCATGGTCCATCATTCAGATTGTTGTGCCATTCTTTTTTTCTTTCTTTCACCCATGCGCATAAGTGTGTATCCGAAGCTCCGGCTCCTTCTTGACAGCTCCACAATCTCTCTGCCAAGTGCTCCAGCCCCTCTCAGTCTCCTTCTCTTTGCCTCTTTTCCATGGAATACATGGGGGTGGTGGTGTTAAAGTGCAGATTTACATGAGAGTAGTCTCACTGACTTCAGTACATTTACCCTTGTGTCAGTCATGGGATGCTCTCAGACTCTGATGCAGAAGCAGGAGAGAGGTGTTGAAGGGGGGAATTTCTCACTTGAAAACAACTCCCCCGGGGACTCCCGATCCAGAATAACTACTTGGCCAAGGTGATTGACAACACCAGGGGGCGATTATGCGCTTATGCACACACATCGCTATCTTATCCAAAAGTAAGGGTGGTGGTGGGGAATGGAAAGGAAGGTTCAGACTTCCCAAATAGCTTGACTTCTCAAGAAGGAAGTTCAGACATCCGCCCACATGTAATGAATGTGTGGGGAACCAAAAGCACCATGTGGTGGCTATTTACTTCGTTTCCAACTCATTGTACAACAGGATGCATATGACCAGGGCAATGTTCCCTCTAAGCTGCAGAGTCTCGTGAGCAAAAATTCTACTTTGTGAGCTGCTGGGATTAAAAGTTGTGAGCGAGCGATTTGGCCACTGAATAAATTAGTTTGCTCTGGAGCCATCCTTCCTGAGCTAAGACAAAAACGTGTGAGCCAGAGGCTAAAAAACTGTGAACTAGCTCACACTAACTCAGCTTAGAGGGAACACTGGACCAGGGCTATTTTTGGGCAGGAACGCACAGGAACGGAGTTCCGGCCGGCTCCCGAGTTGGCCACGCCCAGCAGGAACTCATTAGCATAATAGGCCACACCCAACAGCAGAAACTCATTAGGATTGGCTACATTAGGGGTGTGTGGCCTAACATGCAAAGGAGTTCCTGCTACCAAAAAAGACCTGGATTTTGACAGCAAACAAGGTAAACAGAATAAGAAGCAAAAGGTGGGTGTGACTGGATGACCACACTTCTGGTAACATGGGGGTGTGGCCTAATATGGTAATGAGCGGTGCTGTCAGGGTGTGGCCTAATATGCTAATGGATTTCTGCTGTTGGGTGTGGCCTATTATGCTAATGAGTTCCTGCTGGGCTTTTTCTACAAAAAAAGCCCTGCATACGACCACGGAACAGCTGACAGATGCGGATGAGTGACCGAGCCCATTTAATCTGTTTGGGAAGAGCAACTGTGTGTTGGGCCAAAATGCCGGTCTGAACACAGCCAAATGCAGGCCTAAATGAATCGGTCTTCAGCTGCCTCCTAAAGAGCAAGAGTGGGGGGACCAGGTGGATCTCCCTGGGGAGGCCGTTCCATAATTGTTATGGTTGCTGACACTGGGTAGGGAAATCCCCAGACATTTTGGGTGGAGCCTAGAGAAGACAGGGCTTTGGGTGGGGCAGGAACCTGAGCATGGTGCAGTGCCGAAGAGACCACCCTCCAAAGCAGCCATTTTCATCAGGGGAACTGATCTCTGTTTCCTGGAGATCAGTTGTAATTCCAGGACCTCCACTCAATAATCACAGGACTTCCACCAAAACGACCCACTCTAGTGTGTCCACCATACGAGCTTCTTTGATTGGTGGGACAGCCAGGAGGGACTTTTTAATTGAGAGCGGACTTGCCTGGGCGAGGGGAACTGCAGCCCGCTCCCTCACGACACTGCACTGCTTCCCACATTCCTCTTACAGCTCAGATCACTTCTGGCATTGGACCAGGGCTGGGAGAAGAAATGCTGAGAGCAGCAGAGGTATGGGGGGGGCAGAGATTAGCGTCTCTTTTCCATGCAATGCCTTTTCATTTGAAAATAGACCCCTCCACTAGGGTTGCCCGCTCCAGGTTGGGAAATACCTAGAGATTTTGGGGGTGGAGCCTCAGTAGGGCAGGGTTTGGGGAGGGGAGAGATTTCAGTGGGGTAGTGGTTAGGACTGCAGACTCTAATCTGGGAGAACCGGGTTTGATTCCCCACTCCTCCACGTGTAGCTGCTGGTGTGACCTTGGGTCAGTCACAAGTTCTCTCAGAGCTGTTCTCTCAAGGGCAGTTCTCGAGAGAGCTCTCTCAGCCCCACCTACCTCACAGGGTGGCCGCTGGCTGCGTGCCTGAACTCCAAGCGGCAATGCCAGCTGGGCCCTACGCTCGATCTCCGAGTGGCATTGCTGCTTGGAGACCGGGCGCATGGGGCCAGTCCCCATCCACCGGAAGCACTTAAAAGGATCCTTTAAGCCAGGGGTGTCGAACTCATTTGTTATGAGGGCCGGATCTGACATAAATGAGACCTTGTTGGGCTGGGTCCTGTGTGTCATAAAATATAATGCCAGGTTGTGGATATATAAACTTTATAAAGGACACAAACACAAAGGGTTTTTTTTAACTTAAAATAAAAACATGCTTAAAACATTAGCACTCTTGCAATATTTTGTTTATTTAACAGTGTCTGATAACTGACACCTCTTGCTCTGAATTATTGCATCAAAATGTCTGTGCTGTTGCAGTCTTGAGTGTGCTGTTCAGGGGTGTATCTGTAAACTGCAAACCTAGGATGACGCAGCAGCAGCAGAGCTGGAATAAGAAGCAGAAGACAGCTAGTTCCACTGCGGGCCTGAAAGAAGTTCTCTGGAGCCTAATCTGGCCCCCGGGCCGCATGTTTGACACCTCTGCTTTAAGCGCTTCCAGCCAGGGAGCACCCGCACGCCCATAGCCACCCCTTTCCCTCCCCTCTGCAAAATTTAAAGGGCCCTCCAGCTGTCAGTTGCAGGGCCCTTTAAATCTCTCAAGAGAGAAGGGAGGGGGCTGCGGGTGTTCAAGCTTGGGGGTGGGGCTTTGTCTGCTGGCTGGCAGGCCGGCTGAAGCCCCCAAAACTGGGTAAACCCCTGCCTGGCAGCCCTAGGTAACAATCTCTGTCAGCTGAGTAATGATCCCCCCCCCCTAAAAAATGTGACTAATTACCTGACTTTTAAGTGATTGATTAATCAATGACACTTATGTAAAGTGACAGTGAACCCGCACAGATTGGCTTTTGGAACACAGAAGGATGGCCTCTTTTCGGTATGAACTCATTTTAAATCTAATCACCACAAGTTACCATTCACCAACACACCCACATTTCCTTTCTCGCTTAAAAACAAAATATCCCAACACTTCTGATATATAATTTAGTATGTGTTATTTTCCTAAAAACAACTATTCATTCTCCTTGCGGCACCGTTTTGCATTTGGAGGGGGAACCCTGAGAGCAATCGGAGCGGCTCACTCCGTAATTACTTTCCAGTTCTTGGGGGACACATGAGAGAGAGGCAGAGGTCATTTCGGGGGGGGAGCACTTCTGATATATAATTTAGTATGTGTTCTTTTCCTAAAAACAACTATTCATTCTCCTCGCAGCACCGTTTTGCATTTGGAGGGGGAACACTGAAAGCAATCGGAGCGGCTCACTCCGTAATTATCTTCCAGTTCTTGGGGGACACATGAGCGATATCTGCACAATAAGACTTGTAACGCATCAGCAGCTTCTGCATGCTTTGATCATGCGGACCAGAAACTCTCTGGACCTCGGGCTTTATTGCCTTATTGTTACCCTACCCAAGATTTGGCCCTTGAACCTTTTGTGAACTCAAGACCTCTTGGTTTTGCACCAGTTACCCTCAAGTTTGACTTTGACATAGTGATCAGACTGAAGATGGATGCAAACAGGGGTCATTTCGTAGACAAAGAGGTGCAGGAGCTCATTAGCATAACTTATTAGCATAACTTATTTGCATATGCCACACCCCCTGCCATCACCGGAAGTGTGTCAGAAGGCAACATCCCCTGCTTGCACAATAAGACTTGTAATGCATCAGCAGCTTCTACATGCTTTGATCGTGCGGACCAGAAACTCTCTGGACCTCAGCCTTTATTGTCTTATTTTTACCCTACCCAAGATTTGGCCTTGATCCTTTTGTGAACTCAAGACCTCTTGGTTTTGCACCAGTTACCCTTAAGTTTGACTTTGACATAGTGATCAGACCAATGATGGATGCAAACATGGGTCATTTCGTAGACAAAGAGGTGCAAGAGCTCATTAGCATAGCTTATTAGCATAACTTATTTGCATATGCCACACCCCCTGACATCACCGGAAGTGTGTCAGAAGGCAACACCCCCTGCTCAGGCTCCACTAGACTGTTTTGGATTGCTAGCTATTGGGGGGGGGGACGTGCAGATCTGTCCTTGCAGAGGAGGGAGAGCTTGTACCT
>NW_015170421.1:42242-68000 GCF_001447785.1 Gekko japonicus
GTTGCATGTGCCTGCCCCCTGGGCTCCTTACTGCCGGAGCTCCGCTCCTGTGCGCTCCCACAGGAAATGACCCCGGGATGCAAATATTGGTCCTGAAGGTGGGCAAGATGTCACCCAAGTAATGGTGCCCCCCCAATTTCCTTTCTCCCTGAGAAATCTCCCTGATGGCCCTTCTTCCCCAGTACGGTTGCCAACTCTGAGCTGGGGAATTTCAGGAGATTTGGGGGGAAGTCTGGGGAGGGAATAGTTTGGGGAGAAAGGGAGCTCAACAGGGACATGGTGCCACAGCTCTGTCAAGCAGCCACTTCCTCTGGGGGAACTGACCTCTCTACTCTGGGGGCCAGCTGTAATTCCAGGGGTCATTTCCTGCAAGAGCGCACAGGAGCAGAGCTCCGGTAGGAAAGAGCCCAGGGGGCGGGCACATGCAAGAAGCCCCGCTCCCTGCTCCCAGCAGCCCTCAGTTGGGCCACAAGGAGCAAGAAGCAGCCAGGTAAGTTGCAGAGCCCCCCCGTCCCCCCGGTCCAAAAGAGTCCAGTGGCAGCTTTAAGGCTAAGTGTTATTCAGGAACAAGCTCTCCCTCCTCTGTGAGGACAGATCTGCACATTCCCACCCCCCAATAGCTAGCAATCCAAAACAGTCCAGTGGAACCTGAGCGGTGGGTGTTGCCTTCTGACACACTTCCAGTGACATCAGCGGGTGTGGCATATGCAAATAAGTTATGCTAATGAGCACCTGCACCTCTTTTTCTACAAAATGACCCCTGTTTAAACCCAACTTGGAAGTTGGCAACCCTGTTTCACCAGAACTGAAATGTTTTCAAAGATCAATAACCCCAAGGCCTCACGAAGGGGAAACTGCCTGTTGGCTTTAAACAGTAAACAATAAGGAGAATCACGTTTCTGGCTGGGCTTAGAAGAGTGGCGGGTGGGGGGGGGGATTCGTGTTGCTTAACGCAAGGAGAGCCTGTCATGAGATTTGGTTCCTGGAACATTTTCTTCCCACCAAGTCCTCGAGGTCAACCAGAATTTTAACCTGCAGTTTAATCGATTCGTTTCACAGAGTGATTGATTAAGCGTACATCCCTGCTGCTTGCAATAGGTACATTGCCCATTGGACAAGAATACGTGACATCCAACAGACCCACACATCTCACGGCTGATGGACTAGGGGGGCAAGCCGTGGGTTGGGAAATTCCTGGAGATTTGGGGGTGGAGCCTGGGGAGGGATGGGGAGGGACCTCAGCGGGGTGTAATGCCATAGAGACCACCCTCCAAAGCAGCCATTTTCTCCATGGGAACGGATCTCTGTCGTATGAAGATCAAATGTAATAGCGGGAGATCTGGACATGAAAAATCTGCACATCCCAGCACATGTGCATCCTGGAGCGAGACAGAACTGAAAGGGCATGACCTGAATATGGGCTGGCATGCCTACATTTGGTACGGGAAAGATAAAATCCATTCAAATTTTAAACAGCACATGATTAGAGGAGCACTATTATGGATATGGAACGAAATTAAAGAAAAATATTATAGGAAGATGCCAAAATGGGCCTCACCTTTAGAAGCATATATAAAACCATCTCTTATTAACCCGTGTGATAGAGAAAATTATCAAACATTGTTAGATGAGAATAACAACTTAAAACCAGAAGAAACATTATTAAAATTATACAAAATAAAATTAACCTGGTGGGAAGCCATGCAATTTAGATCTAGACATACTAAAGATAGGGTAGTAGGATTCCAAGAAACACGAACACAATTAGATAAGATCTGGTTATCTTCAAGTGATAAATTAATCCAGAGAGTATATGGTTTTCTATTAGAAGATTATTTACAAGATGAAATGGTTAGTTCAAATATGATAGTGTGGGAAAAAGATTTAGGTCATACGATAGATATAGACCAATGGGCAAGTACATGGAAATCATTGAAGTATGTATGAGCGATCAATTACAAAGAAAATATTTATAAGGTTTATCACCGATGGTACTGGTCTCCAGATAGGATAGCAAAATGCCACCTGTCAGTATCCAAAACATGTTGGAAATGTAAAAAAAAAAAATAGGGACATTTTTCCATATGTGGTGGCGATGTGAGAAAGTGGAGAAATGTTGGAGAATGATACAAAAACTTATTTTGGATGTCATGAAGTTAAATGTGGTTCTAACCCCTGAAATGGCCTTATTGAATATGATACCAGAGGATTATAAACAAAATGATAAATATATATTAACATATATAATGACTACTGCAAGAATATTAATGGCCAGATATTGGAAACAAGATAGAGTCCCAACAAGAGAGGAAACACTAACAAAGTTGATGGAGGTAGCAGAAATGGACAAACTAACTATAATTCTTCAAGGGAAAGATGGAAGTGTGTTTATTAAAAGATGGGAAAGATTATATAACTGGATGCATAAAATATAGGAACCTTAGACTCAAATGTATAATAGAAGGAAAATATGTAATGTTAAATAAGATTCAAATGATTGGAAAGATGACTATATGTAAATGTTAATTAAGAGTAAAAATGATAAATAAAAATTAAAAAAACCTGTAAAGAGTTGTGAGCAACAATTCTGCCACATGAGCTATTAGTGTTAAAGTTGTGAGGAAATATCATTTACTAGGACAAATCCACAAACTGTTACTTCAATATGATACAGAAACAGAACAAATTAAAATGTGTATGCTGAAATGGATTCAGAATTTTGGGCAAGAGATAACATTTCAACCGTGGGAAAACTTATGGACGAAAGATATAAAATTCACTGCAAGTCAAGCATTAAGAGAAAACTGGTATAAAAAGTTTTATTGATGGTATAATACTCCTAAAGAGATTAAAAATATGGACAAGAACTATATAGCTGCATGCTGGAAATGCAAAGAGACAGATGGCACTTTTTATCATATGTGGTGGACTTGCAAAAAAGCAAGAAAATTCTGGAAAGAAGTACACGCTGAGCAATGTTCCCTCTAAGTTCCACAGTGCTGTGAACATGAATTCTACCTTGTGAGTGAAAGAAGCTAGTAGTGTTAAAGTTGTGAGCGAGTCTACATTTGACTATTGCGTAAAATATTTAGAAGATTTCCATAACCTTGCAAAAATCTCAGAATGAATTCTTTTAAACTGTATTTTAAGAATGATGTAAACATTATAAGTGAAAACAGAAGGCTGGGAGGTATGGTGTTTTCTTAAGATCTAAAGAAACAAGTCTCACTAAACATCTGAGGTGCCCAGTTTCCTTCATAGAAGCAAATCACATTTGATAAGCCTTCTTCTACCTCAGTCTCCCATGCTGTTTACCTGCATGCCACTTAGATTAGATGCAGCCCTCTTTCACTCTGCCAAAACATCCTAACTCTCCCCTAACTCAGGCCTAGCACATGTATGATAGACACAGCTTCTGAAGAACCCAGTGGGCTGGAATTACTCCACTCTGTTTAGCACCTGAGCGAAAAAGTCAGAAAATGGATCTGTACTACGACAGTCATCTCACATTAGAAAGAAGCGAAAAGGAGGTCCTCTGAAAGGGTTCAGCATCTCAGGAAAAACACAGGTACGCAGTACAGGAGAATGCAATGGGTGCTGGCCATATGTACAAGCCTGCAATTCATACAAATTTTGCCTCAATGCTCAACTCTCTCTCTCTCTCTGTGCATCTGAAGGGTGGGGAAAGTCTATAAGCTTATAAATAATATTCGCTGCTTGCATTCATTTTTTTAAAAGTGCATGCATTTATAAGAACTGAAAGGAAAGTAGTGCCCTTTCTGAACTTTGCCACCCAAAGACTCCTGCTTCATATTTTTCTCAAGGCAAGACCATTTTTGCTAGAGTAAAAAATTACAATAGCTTTCTCCAAGTAACAGTGCAAGCAATTGCTTCTTAGCCTATAGTTTTAAGGAAATGCTTTAAAATGAACAGATCTCCATACAATGTATCACTCCTCTATGGTTTAGCATGATTAATAAAGCGGTATGGATCCAGTATTTTTTTTAAAAAACACCCTTTACAACTATGAATTTTAAAAGAAGGCTTAGTCAGAATTGAATTTTAATTCTTCTGTTTACATTTATAGAATTGCTATTCAGAGACACTACTCGTCTAGTAAATCTAATTAAAACACAATCCCTTGAAATAAAATTTTTAAAATGTCCATTCACATACAATTTGTATCATTACGCAAAAGCAATATTTGTGATCCCCCCCCAATAACATGGTTGTTTATACCCTGCTTTTCATCCAAGATTGGTTCCCTAAACAGTTTACAACAGTTAAAAACTGTGAAATACATATGCAAAGAGGTGGCGAATAACTAGTTTGTACAGTCACAATGCATTAATTTTCTAAATGTCTCCTTGTAATAAGACTGAAACTAAGTAAATCTGTGACGAACGCTCTGCAGCTTAGATTTGTACGTTTAAAGGAGCATTTGGGTGGGAACCACCACCACCACCAAATCCTTAATTGGGACCATATTCACTATTACCTGCTGTCTCTATTTTCTCCACCCCATTTCAGCTCTCTTTACCTCAGGTGGGGGTTGTTTCTGGGCATGGCCGAGTGCTCCAGCGCCGCATCCACATGGCGGCCTGTGCCTTTCTTCTGGTGCACCAGAATGGGGGGGGGTGCCCAGCGAAGAGGAGCTTCCCCGCCACCCTGCTGCCTGGCCTCAGCCTCAGCTGACGGGAGAGAAGCTGGTCACCACCCACGTAGCCAGCAGCCAGGCCAGGCATGCCCTGTGCTGAACAAAAAATCTGTGCGCTACAGGCAAAAATTAATACGTGAGCACACGGTAGTGCAGTTTAGTGGGAACACTGCAACATGGCGCTCGTGGGCACCATGGCGGATGCCAACACCTGGCCTGCTGCTCGCCAAGTGTTTTTAGAAAGTGGGCGTGGGCAGATGGGGCTTTTGCCTAGTCAGGCCTCTGATGGGCCATCAGAGATTCGAGTTTTTAAAATGTTGGTTTGGCAGCAGCTGCTATCACAGCACAAAGATCTTCACTATGGGACTGAAGGTAACCTGTGGCAGCCATTTTGTGGCTATGCCCACCATGTTGTGGCAGAATTTGAAATGTGCATGCAGGCTCAAAAAGGTCCTGGATCCCTGACCTAGGCAACTGCCCAGGGTGACAGCTTCCCCAGGATAAGGATCTCACCTCATGGATGGCCCTTCCTTTCCCACTTCTTCCAGGACTCATGCCCACAGTCCTTCCACACAAAGAGATCCCCATGCGATCAACCCTCCAAAGTCCAGCAGTCATATTGTAGAATCCCTGATACTGGGCCACCTACCCAGGCTGCTGAGCCTGCCTCAGGCCTCACCATGGCTGAGTGGTGGGCGGGGAGAGCCAGAGCGGGCTTGAGTGTGTCCCCTCTGCCAGCGCCTGCTCGTCTTTTGGCTGGCACTCCCGCTGTTGATAGCGGGGAGGCTGTGCGCTCCTCGGCGGCGGTGGCAGCAGCGGCACTCTCTACGCGGCTTGGTGGAAAGCCGGGAGGCCTGGGCAGTAAGTTGTGGGGGGGGCCCACTGTGATGCCCCACTGTTGCTACAGGCCTGCCTGCTACCTGCTGGTCTGACTGGAAGTGGATTCCATCCCAGCAAGCTAGGAAGACCTGCTGAAGCGCCGCACTCAATCATAGAAGTGCGCTTGGTTGGCTGTCAACATGAGAGGCTCCCGCATCCTGATGACAAACTTCTGTCCTCAGAGAAGAAGGTTATTCAGCCATCAAAACCCCATCAGCACTGAAGGTTCCTTATAAAATGAAATGGGCCACAGATGCCTGCCATTTTGCAAGGCTCAATCCATCATGGGGACAAGAGACGAGCGGCCACCATCACTATCCCGGCAGCCCTCCTTGGCAGCTCAGTTAAACCAAAGCCCAGCATCCGGCAGCTTTATTCCCACATTGTTTTGACGGTGGTGACTGCAGGCGCCCAACATTTCAATTTGGTCGGGTTGCCAACCTCCAGGTGGGGCTTGGAGTCCTTTCCCAATTACAACTGGTCTCCAGACCGAAGAGATCAGTTCCCTTGGAGGAAATGGCAGCTTCTAACTCTGCGGGATCCCATCCCCACTGAACTCCCTCACCATCTTCTCCAGGCTCCGCCCCCCAAATTTTCAGGAATTCCTCCAAGCCGGAGTTGGCAACCCTCTAATTTGGAATTGGTGGCAAATAACACTGTGCGTAATCAACCATTCTCTCTTGGTACATGATCTGATCCCTAACATCTTCTTGTGCAATGCAACCAACATAGGATTATGCAAATCAAAGGCCGTGGTTATGCAAATAGAGGAAAGCATGGCTTTTCACTGGCTCCCATTCAGCTATATAAATATAAACAAGCGTACTCCAATTAGGAAGAGGAAAACCTGTTTCGTTCTATTCTATGCTCCAGGCGACGCTGGGGTCACCAGGGGGCAAGAAACAGGTTTTATCTCCACCCCAGTGGCCGCCCTTTCACTTTCACATCACTTTTCCCTGAATACCATAATGGCTGCCATTGGGTCCTGTGAATAAAAGTACTGCATTTGGAGACACAGGTGCACTGAGGTTAAAACCTACCCTTTATATCTGTCACTGGTCGACGTGGAGAGAAATGCTACAGGAGGGTGCATGATGTATCACACGTCCCTGGGGTCCCTACGGCAGATGGACACACCACCTATCACGAGCATTTGGCTGGTATTAAAGCAAAACTGGGTGGTGTACTCACATACTCACACAAATACATTTACACCCATTACGGAATGGATCGAGATCATGGGTTGGACCCAAAGATATCTTTCTTTGCTCACAGAAGACATCTCTCCAAGAGAAGGAGACTTCTGCACAGGGAAGTCCATCCCTATATCACAGAAGACATCCCTCCTTGAGAAGGTTTCTGCTCAAGGAAATCCATCACTAAATCATAGAAGACATCCCTCCATGAGGAGAAGACTTCTGTTCAAGGAACTCCATCCCTACATCACAGAAGACATCCCTCCATGAGAAGAAGACTTCTGCTCAAGGAAGTCATCATCTCTAGCACCCTGCCACTGTTAATACATTCTAGCCAAGACATTTCCATCACTTCTGTCTGACCCTCCATGCCTCCCCCCCAGGACAGCAGCCCTTACCTCTTTCTGGTGATACTTTATTGCTACCTTTAGCTTTGCCAAGTCATGACATTTTTGGGGGTCCAGCTCCTCGCTCTGATCATCCCTGTGGTTCAGAATGATCTCCAGCTCCCTAGAGCTCCGGGCCTGATCCAGAAGGTCCTTAGCGAAGCGCTTGCACTGCTGCGAAAGCTCCTCGTACTCCGCCTTGAACTCATTCTCCACCTTGCTGAGCTCCTTCAGTTCCCAGCCAAGCCGGAAGGCTGTCAGGATAGGGTCTTCGCTAGATAAGGCAATCAACGACGGGCTGGCCAAAGCTTTGTAAATGTTCAGCCTTGACCTGGAATGCCTCAGGCTGTCCACCTCGGAACTAGAGACGCATTCCACACAGTTGCATCTGATCTGGTGCGGGCGTGGGATCGTGACCCGTCTTTGGACTAGCAGCTTGATGATCTCGTAGTTGTTGGTGTGAGCCGCCAGCATGATAGGGGTGATGTCGGGGGTGAATTCTGAAAACTGAGTGTCCATCATCAGAGTGGGGACCTACACAGAAAGTCAACCAGTCAGTAAAGGTTTTTATTGCACAAGCTGTAAACCATGGCAGATCATTGCCTGTTCTACTTACGACAATAAAAAAAACCCACAACAAAACCACAGAGTTTCGGCAGAATCCTACAGCACCGCTTTGACTCGAGAACATCACCTCCACGTTCGGGCTGGAAGTGACCTTGCGCCATTGGAGTTGTGGCAGCTTTCATCCCCCACTTGGCTGACAACCCTATGCTGGATGACTTGGGTCAGCGACTACCTCTTGGCCTACCTCACAGGACTGTCAGGAGGGTAAAAGTGGGGGAGTCATGAGCTCCTTGGAGAAAGGGTGGGATAAAAATATATGGCAACAGTTAGTAGTCTAGTTATCGTGCACATAAATGGAACCATCTGAATCCCTCTAATGTTTGTGTGAGTCGGTTTAGTCTCATGGGGTGGAGACCCTGCTTAGTCAGGACAGTCTGTCGGTGAGAAGTATGGATGGCATGAGCTCCTTGGTTCTGAAACCAGCTGTTCCCATCCTTGTATCTCCTTGACATTGCTAATACAAATTCAAATTCAAAACTTTTAATTGCATATGAGAGTAAATTAGAATTAAACAAGAAGGGGGACCCGCGATACTCCCGGGGGGGGGGGAGAAGCTCCACGGGAGGAGAAGGAAGCAGCCACAGGTGAGCCTTCTCCCCTGCCGTCCCTGTCCCCCACGGCGAGGCCCACACCCCTCCAAGCCTTCTCCCTCCCCCCCAGCACTGGTAACGAGGCCTGAACTCGGCCCGCCAAGCTTTCTCCCTCCCTCCCCCCGGTGGCGGTGATGGCGGCAAGGCCTGGCCGGCCCACCAAGCTTTCTCCTCCCCCCTTGCAGCAACAGCAGCAGCGGCGAAGCCTGAGCTTGGCCCGCCAAACTTTCTCCCTCCCCCTTGGGCGGCGATGAGGGCTGAGCAGCTTACAGCCGCCGGCCAGCCGGCCAAGCCTTCTCCCGCCCCCGCCCCCCCTCCCTGGCGGTGGCAAAGCCATTCTCAGAGTGCTCCCTGCAGGGAATGCTCCTTTACTTTTGGGGGGATTTAAGTATCCTTCCTATAGTTTTTTTTACAGTTTTTAGATTTTTCTGCACTTCTGGGGATTGCCCCAAATGTGCAGGAAAATCTCCCTGCCCCCCATGTGCAGATTTAGATATCCGCACGCAGGGGGCACAGTTGGGAATTAGATATATAGATGCAAACAGTGTTCCCTCTAAGCTGAGTTAGTGTGAGCTAGCTGACAGTTTTTTAGCCTCCAGCTCACACATTTTTGTCTTAGGTCAGGAAGGATGGCTCCAGAGCAAACTAATTTATGCAGTAGCCAAATTGCTCGCTCACAACTTTAATGCCAGTAGCTCGCAAAGTAGAATTTTTGCTCACAAGACTCTACTGCTCAGAGGGAGCATTGGATGCAAACAGCGACTAAGGTGGATAAAATCAGATAAAAAGTAAAATCTAAACGGATAATTAGATTAATATCAAGAAAACAAGCGACTAAGGTGGATAAAATCAGATAAAAAATCTAAAAGGATAATTAGATTAATATCAAGAAAACAATGCCTGAAAGCAAAATCAGGCAATTATTCATTGGCTTAACCTAGAAAAGGATAACCCTTGTGCAATACTGTAGCCAAGTCCTCAGCCACTACTTCCGTCCATCGAGAGGATTTATCACCTTGCTAATAAATGAACCTGCTGTATGAACCTGACAGTACCTTAATCCTGGTTTACAACCTAAAGGGACGTTACATTATGTCATAAGTGGTCCTCCTTCTCCTTTGGGTCTCTATCAATGTATAGAAAGATGCCAGATTATACCCCTTTGGTCAGTAATGGAGCATTTCAAGCTTCCATCAGATTTATCCTCTGTGCAGAATTTAGGGGAGAACTGGAGACAACCGGAACCAAAACGGAAGCTATACCTAGCGGTCACAAAGGCAACAGAAGAGTCGGAGGATTATAAAATTGAGCAAGACCCTAAGTGAGACCCCTAATCCTGGCCTACAATTAAAGGGAAATATTACATAGTTAGGAGATCTTACATAGTTTGCTAATAAAGCACCTAAAATCTCTAGATATTGTATAATAAAAATTACCTTGATGAGTAGTGATATTGGAACCATTTCGCTCTTTTCCCCTAACGCTGGGAACAGAGCTGACGGGAAGAGCCGCAATTTGTTCTCCATTCTGCTGAGCTGTATAATATTGTCTCAGAATGAAATAACGGCAGTATTATTCACCTCGGCAGAGCAGAAAGTCAGGCATTGAGCTTCCATTCAGTTAGAGAGAGCAGGGGCTCTTCTTCTGAAATCAGCACAATTATGTCGCAACGCTTTCTTAGAGCCAGCGGCTTCTGCGTTCCAGAGTGGAGAATGGGGTTGAAAATGGAATTAGCGACAGTTGGACCAACTCGCGAAGTAAGGTGCAGGTTGCCCACACGGCCCAACAGACACCTGAAAACTGCTGTCCTTTCTGGAAGACACTTTCACACCGGCTGAATAATGCACGTTCGATCCACTTATAACGTACTCTGCAACTCCACTGCGTGAAATTGCAAAATCCACGTGCAAACAATAGCGAAAGTGACCTCTCCAAGGGTGCCAGTCTGAGTCACCACCCCATCACCGAGATGTCAGATTAGAACCAATCACTAGACTCGCTGTTAGCGGCTTGAATATCTATTTCCCGCCCCACCTTTCCCCAAAGAACTCAGGGCAAGGCACACTGTCCCCCCCTTCCTGTTTTATTCTCACAACAAACCTGCGAGGTAGGTTAACTGGCCCAAGATGAAACTCTCCCCCTCCCTTCCCCCTCAATAAAGACTCAGTAGCGTTCATACTAGAAGCTCCCTTGACCCACAGAACAACCCAGACGCCTGGCACCTGATCACCCCTCTCAGGGGCTCTGGACCTGCCCCGTCAGCTTCCTCCATTTTTCACCAGCTTTCTATGGTTCCAAAGAGATTCTTGCAGTTCCTGGTGAGACTCTGTTGGTCCCGCTGGAAGTCTGAAGCTGCTGAAGCTGATTACACATTGGAGATTTGCATCCATTCTTGTATTGAATTGTCACTGTTCCCAGTGCATGTGAGTAAAAGTATGGAAACCACAGCAACTGAAAGGGAACACCCTGGTGAAGGATGAGATTTGAATTGTTGTAATCAAAGATCCGGACACAACGTCGCATTATTATATTAGTTCTCCATTATTTTGTGGATTTTTCTATTGTAGTGTATATTACACAAGTTCTCCATTTAGTATTTTTCTTAACATAAGAACCTAAGAGAAGCCCATGCTGGATCAGGCCAAATGGCCCATCCGGTCCACCACTCTGTCACACAGTGGCCAAAAATACCAGGTGCCATCAGGAGGTCCAGCAGTGGGGCCAGGACACTAGAAGCCCTCCCACTGTTGCCCCCCCCCCCAGCACTCCTTGTGGCCAATAGCCACTGAGGGACCTCTGCTCCATATGTTTATCCAATTCCCTCTTGAGGCCATCCATGCTTGTAGCCGCCGACACCTCCTGTGGCAGTGAATTCCATCCACCTCTGCAGTAAACAGAAAGGTGATTGCCACCTAGGGTTGCCAATCTCCAGGTGGTGGCTGGAGATCTCCTGGAATTACAATTTGCCCCAGATTACAGAGGTTAGATAGCCTGGAGAATATGGCTGCTGTGGAGGGTGGAACCTGTAGAATTATATCCCACCGAGGTCTCTCCACTCCCCAGCCTCCACCCCCCAAATCTCCAGGAATTTCCCACTCAGAGCTGGCAACCCTATGAGAGCTGCCACGATGGAAAAAGCGAGAAAAGCCTTTAGTTACCAGGCGGCTCCTGTGTGGTACTGAACAAATGTCAGAAGTAGTTTTGATTCAAATTAGGAAAGATCTGGGATTTTTCAGTCTCCTGTTTCAATCTCCAAGTCCCTGTTTTGATTTGGCTTCTCTTTTGTGCTCCTGTGTCCGGAGCTGCGGTGGCTCAAGTGGTTAAGACGCTGAACTGCAGGCTGTGGAAGGTCGGTAGTTCAGCAGTTCGAGACCCGAGTGTGCCGCATGACGGCGTGAGCTCCCGTCTCTAGTTCCAGCTCCTGCCAACCTAGCAGTTCGAAAGCAAGACATTGCAAGTAGATAAATAGGGACCACTTCAGTGGGAAGGTAACAGCGTTCCATGCGCCTTGGTGTTTAGTCATGCCGGCCACATGACCATGGAAACGTCTTTGGACGGCGCTGGCTCTTCGGCTCGGAAACGGAGATGAGCACCGCAACTCTAGAATCGGATTCGACTGGCCTTCGAGCAAGGGAACCTTTACCTTTTTATGCCATTTTCTATTTCATTACACCAAAATATTCTGTATAATAGTAATAATAGTAATAGTAATAGTAATAGTAGTAGTAGTAGTAATAATAATAATAATAATAATGCTTATTCTACCATGGGGTTGCCAACTTCCAGGTGGGGCCTGGAGATCTCCCAGAATTACAACTGATCTCTGAGCAACAGAGAGCAGTTCCCCTGGAGAAAACGTCTGCTTTGGAGGGCAAACCCAAGGGCATTCTATCCCTCTGAGGTCCGTCCACTCTTCAAATGCCGCCTCCCCCAGGCTCCCCCTCCAAGTCTTAGGAATTTCCCAACCTGTAGCTGGCAACCCTGCTCCACCACTACTTAAGCACCAATAAATCACCATTGGCTGTACAAGTAACCTATAAAAAAAGAACAATAAAAGGGTTTTTTTTTGGCAGAAGCTGCATCTCAAGGAAAAACTGTGTATAAAAACTGTACTAAATGCAGACGCAGCACCAATGTCCAGAACCGCAGAGAACCAAAATCATTGGGGAAAATATAAATGAAATGAAGGGGTGAATGTACCCTCCTCTTTTGTTCAAATGCCAGCTTGAGTGGCACAAGGCAGGCTACGGGATCTGGGTTTGCAGCAGTACAGTTATGGGGAGGGGGAATTCCTTTTCTGAAACCCTCTTTTTTGGATATAGCCACTGATTCCTCTTACTCTCTCTCTCTTTTTTAATAGAAGAGGGATTTCTCCTTCGTTTCTCTTTGAAGAGAAATCAATGTGCCCTCTTGTAACTTCAGTCCTGGCAGGTGTTTTATGTTACACACCACAGGATGGTGCTGGAGCTGGAGGGTGGGAAGGGATGGAAAGACACTGCCTGCCTCTGAGCATCTACAGAGTGAGATCCTGAAGTTTTGCAGACTCTCCCTTCCTGCCCCTCCTTTCTTTGAATTTCTCTTTGTTCAAAACAGAATGGGTTAGAGGCAGACCCCAAATTCCTACAAAGAGGGAAAGGAAAGGATTGTGAGATGTTAGGGGGGAATTAGCCAAAGACGAATTAGGAGAATTTCTTTTAACAACCCAAGTCTGCAACTCCATTTCCCCACAGGATGCATTCATTACAAGTTGACTTTTATTCTTGTGATCGCACAGTGAAATGGTTTTCTTCATGCCCCAAGTGGATGGTGGTGAGGTAACAATCCATTAAACTTTGAAAACAAATGAAAAACAGTGGCCCCGGTCACACTGAAGGTTTTGGCCCGGGAGAGGGACGGATCAGGGGGCGCAGCAAATGGGTGCTATCTCACTGCAACATCTGGGAAGCAGTGCGCAACCGTCCCCGGTCCGGCCCTTCAGGCCAAAACCCCGCAGTAAAAAAGAACCAGCCCCAGAGGTGGACTTACCAGGCATGCCGCATCAAGTGCGGCCGTGGGATCGCTGCCACGCGGTTTGTCCAGAGCAATCCCAGCTCCCAGCCGAACTGCGCATGCGCACACATGCGCAGTTCGGCTGCCTCGCTCCCCTTTCAGTGGCTTCCCCCCCCGGCATCTGATCGTGCCGGGGAGGAAGTGCGCGGCGGCTCAGGGGATCTATGTGATCCCGCCGCCGTGTGTCTTTTTTGGTGCGGCTTTAAAAAGCCACACTTTGCCAGTGTTTTTTTCCCCCGTGTGGCAGGGGCCAGTGATGCTGTCAAATTTGGAAAAGTGGGGAGTTAGACATCAGAAGAAGAAACCGGAAGTTTGAAAAGCAGACAAATCATTTCATTTTCTCTTTGGGAATCCAATGGTAGTTTACATCTCCCCTGCCCTCCGCCACACGGTCCTGCTAATCTCCTTCCAGAGAGTAACCCCAGCAGGAAAAGCTCTTTAGACTGACAAGAGAGGTTACTCTGGGGTCTCTCTCTTGTAATTACAGATCCTTATCTTCCTTAGCCATCATTTTCTGCCAGAGATTATTGGGTATTTAGTCTTCCTCTGCCTCCTGATTCAATTTGGAAGGCTGAAAAAGCTACAAACTACAAATCCCATAATCCTTGGCAGCAGGGGTCATTTCGTAGAAAAAGGCGCAGGAGCTGATTAGGATAACTCATTAGCATAACTTATTTGCATATGCCACACCCCCCTGAGTAGGTAGTAGGGTAGTAGGAGTAGAGATACCAGCACTGGTAATGAGACAGGAAACCTAGGTCTCAATTTCAGTCCAGGAGGATGCAAAGAATAAATGGAAATAAGTCTGAAGAAGTGAGCAGTGGCTCACAAAAGCACATACCCTGCCACAATTTTGTTAGTCCTTAAAGGTGCTACTGGACTCTTACTTTTTCTACTGCTATTTCAAACCACAACATTCAAAAACCAGTGGGGGGACATTTTAACCTTCCAGGATATTCAGCTGCTGACCTAAGAGTAGCAGTTCTCTCCTTCAAGGGGAGATGAGAGACGGCTGAATTGCAACAGATAATGAAGCACAAGACAATGCAAACTCCTAGACTGAACTGAGACCTGCTTCCATCATGTCGCCCCTCAGCTGTCATTTCTCCAAGCTAAGGAGTCCCAAGTGCTTTCACTTTTCTTCAAAGGGAAAGTGTTCCATCCCCTTAATCCTTTTAGTTGCCCTTTTCTGCCCTTTTCCCACTTACCCAATAGAAAGGCATGCTTGCCCATCGAGAACAGCAGCTGCCAGGCTTGCCCATAGAACACCCTTGGCTTTAGCGTGTCCCAGCCTGGACAGTCTGGCCACCGGGTGCCTCTTGGCACTCTTGCAGCGCACCCCCCTTCCAGCAGACCTGAGCTAGTGGAGTGTCCGTGCCCAGCTGCCACACCCAACCCTGCAAGTCTGGGGCTCTTCCAGGGCTCCAAGTGCCTCTGAGGCACTCTCCGCCCCTCCGTGGCCCCGCCATGAGACCAACAGGCAGAGTGGACTCAGGGGCCCAAACGGGTGCCGGCAGAAGTGGGGCTGAGGCTGAGCCACCTCCCATGATGCCGGGCGGGCAGTGAGGGTGGGCGATCCTGAGGCTCCAGCGCGTGCTCGCCACCCCCACCCTGTTGCCATGCCTTGAAGATTCGCAGCCCTGCCCTCCCAACATGAAGAAGCCCCAACTGGTGCCAGGTTACTGGGGAGAAGGGGGAGGGAGGGGGAGGGAAGGGCCCCAAAGGTGGGGGGGAGGCGAGGTCGGCAGTGGGAGGCAAGGCTGAGCAGGACCGGGAGGGAGGCTGGGGGCATGTGCGGGGCTGGGAGTGCGCCGGGTGTCGCAGCTGGCAGCACCTCAGCCGGCCCCACTCCCTTATATGGCTGCTTGGTTGGGTGCCTGGGCGGCTGTTCCCCTTTTGTCCCCCTCCTTGTCGCCGTCCAGCCTGGCACTGACTCCCGGAACGCCGTTCCTGTGCATTCCGGCAGGAAATGACCCCTGCTTGGCAGGAAATGGTGGTCAGGAAAGATGAGCTTTATAGTTTCAGGAAAGACTGGCACCAGCAACATAACTCGTCCAGTTGATGGTTACGCTTTCCCCTCCCTAAAGATGAAGTTCTGTTGCTCATGGTAAGGAAACTGTGGCGAGGGAGAAAAGGACGCCCATCTCTTGGGTTTCCCCACTCCTTAGCATTTTTATGTAGTATTCAAAAACTGCTCAACAAGGGCCCTGGAAAAAATGATTTTCAAGCAAACCCAAGGGTCACCCATCACTATTAATAATCAATATATAGTAACATACAAAGGTTCATTGCCCACTCCCATAATTCAACCATGCTAATATTTTTCGGGGAGTTGCAAACATCCAGGTGGGGCCTGGAGATCTCCTGCTATTACAACTGATCTCCAGGTGACTGAGATCAGTTCCCCTGAAGGAAATGGCAGCATGGAGGGTGGGCTCTATGACATTATACCCCCATGAGGTCCCTCCCCTCCCCAAACCCCACCCAGCCCAGGTACCACCCCCCAAATCTTCAGCAAGTTTCCAGCCTGGAGTTGGCAACTCTAACAACTATATATATATATATATATATATAAAAGCTATGCTGGCCAATTGGTAATGTTTGTTTCGTCAGACTTCCTAACATGATGCTACAGGAGACTGAGATGTGCAACAAAAACAGATTTTACTGAACAATGCATCTATTGAAAGAATGGGACCTCAAGGGGACACTGCCCTGTGGCTCAATTTTCCTCCGACGTTCCCAAGGATTCCCCCCCCTCCATACGTCTTCTCATCAAATACGTGTTACCAGCATTTCACTTTCTGTAATACTGTGTTCTGTCACTAGGAGATGCTGTTGGCAGCTTGCCATTTGCCTCTTGTGGCCAGACGCTCAGCTGAGCTATGTTGTAAATAAAACAAAAGACCCACTGTGAAGGGTCTCCATTGAGAGGGGATTCACCTTCGAAAAGAGAATTCTTACAGGTTCACCCTCCAAACCCAGACAGTCAGTACAAAAACGATAGCCACGCATACCGACTGTGTAAACTCACTCTTCGTAATGTGGCATCACACTTAGTAGCACTGGATTCTGCATACTGGAAATTTTAAAACACACAGCAAAATAGCTGGGCAAAAGTGGCCCAGCTTTTTACACTCTGCTGTTCTTTTGAGGTAACATTTGAGCTGTCCCTTCAGAAGAGGGATTGGTTGTTCAAATACCTCCAGTTTAAAGAGGGGGAAACGGAACGCAAATGTGATGCAAATAGATCCTGTGAGCTGCCGACGCGGCGATTGCGCACGACGCGATTATTGCTGTACCACTTGAATAGCAAGAAGAATAAAGCTCAACCTGACGCTCACACACCGCATACCCTGATGTGGCTTATGAGGTACATCTGTTCTCCAGCACACTGAAATATGAACAGGCAAAAGCGTTTCCGCGCACTGCCATTTGTAACCAGGTCATTTCTGTTTGCTGTTACCTTACAAAATAGACGCAGCTCCTGGGACTTTGTGTGACCTCTCTGCTCAGAATGAGAGCTATTACAGGTGAATGCCACACAGATACGCCTTGTGAGGGTTAACTCCAGGGAAAGGTTTGTCAAAACGTAGGGTTGCCAGCTTCCAGGTGCAGGCTGGACAGCTCCCAGAATTACAACTGACCTCTGGACTCACTTCCAAAAGGATGTGGACAGAATGGAGCGGGTGCAGAAGACAGCGACGAGGATGATCAGGGGCCTGGAGACCAAGCCCTGTGAGGAAAGGCTGAGGGACTTGGGAATGCTTAGTCCGGAGAAGAGGAGGTTGAGGGGGGACATGATGCCTCTCTTTGAGTATCTGAAGGGCCGACAGGCTGTGATCATACGCACAAATAGACCTGACATAGGTGTGACTGCTGGGCGGATTTAAAGGGTGCGATCAGACAACCCGTTCTGCTCCGCCGCAGAAGCAGAGTTAAGAGACACCGGGGAAACTCCAGTAGTAAACGAGCGGCGACGGGCCACGGACAGAATTTCCCGTGTCTGATCGCTCCAGCGTGCCCTCATGCTGTCGGGATGGTCTGATCAGGTCACCCCAACTCCTTGCCAGTTTTTCCCCCTTCACAGTATGCGCAACATCGCAAACTCCATAGGGAGCCCTCATTGCGGAGGCGCGATTCTTCGATCCCTCGTTGAAGAGCATCGGAAACAAACGGTAAAAAAACAACAACAACCCGGCTCACCCACAGTTGCGTCTGATCACACACTCACAGACTGCGCCCGCAGCTTCAAAAGGAGGTGTGATTGTGCAACTGCGGGTCAAATGCCTCCAGAGGAAAGGAACTCGCTTCCCCCCCCCCCATTTTATCTGGCGCGTGTGACCGCACCCTTAGAGGAGGGCTGGGAGCTGTTCCTGTTGGCAGCAGAGGAGAGGACTCGCAATAATGGGTTTAAATTAAGAGCGGGAAGGTACCGGCTGGATATCAGAAAAAACTTTTCTACAGGAAGGGTTCTTCAGCAGTGGAGTCAGCTGGCTGGGGAGGTGGTGAGCTCCCTCTCCCTGGCAGTCTTCAAGCAGCGGCTGGACAAACCCTTGTCAGGGATGCTCTAGGCTGATCCTGCATTGAGCAGGGGGTTGGACTAGATGGCCTCTACGGACCCTTCCCACTACGATTTAACGATTCTGTGACTACAGAGCAGTGTTCCCTCTAAGCTGAGTTAGTGTGAGCTAGCTCGCAGTTTTTTACCCTCTGGCTCACACATTCTTGCCTTAGCTCAGGAAGGAGGGCCCCAGAGCAAACTAATTGATGCGGTAGCCAAATCGCTCGCTCACAACGTTAATGCCAGGAGCTCACAAAGTAGAATTTTTGCTCACAAGACTCCACAGCTTAGAGGGAGCATTGCTACAGAGATCAATTCCCCTGCAGAAAATGGCTGCTTTGGGGGTGGACTCCGTGGTTTCTTCCCCATATTCTGCCCTCCACAGCCTCTGTCCCTGAATCTCCAGAAATTTCCCAACCCAGAGCCGGCAAACCTAGTCAAAAGATCTCACTGGCACCACAGTGTTAGAATGGAAATTAAGGTCATATGAAACCTAATCCAGTATTTTTGCAGGGTTTTCAAGATCTCTGTCTCAGGCTTTTAGGTCGCCATGGGAACTCTGGGGACTTCAGGGCCCCCAGAAGTGATTGATGGTGTGTGTGTGTGTGTGGGGGGGCTCGACACAGCCAGAACCTGATATGCAGGGCTTATTCCACAGGTTCATTTGTACCTCTCCTTATTTAACAGACAAATCACGAGACATAGTGGTTAGAGTATTGGGGTTAGGAATGGGGTGGCCGAACTTGTTTAACGTAAGAGCCACATGGAATAAACGCCAGATGTTTGAGAGCCGCAAGACAGGAACAAATCTTACACACATGTTTTTATTGGAAAATATGCAAATTTGTTTGTATTAATATTAAATTGATAACTTGGGGAGGGAGGAGAGAAAGAGAGAGAGAGAGAAAAAGGTGGAAAGAAAGTAGAAAGAAAGCAAATGGATGGGGGAGGGAGGGAGAGGTGGAAAGAAAGCAACTTTAACATTAAATGTGTCCTCCAAGCCCCCCCCCCTGTCCCCACGCTGACTAGCTTGGCTTGGAGATGGGATTTAAAGAGTCAACCCCTGGGTTAGGACATTCCTGGAGATTTGGAGGCGGAGCCTAGAGAGGGATCTCCGCAGGGATGTGAGCAATGATCCCCCTAAGCTGTGGAGTCTTGTGAGCAAAAGTTCTACTTTGTGAGCTGCCGGCATTAAAGTTGTGAGTGGGCGATTTGGCTGCTGCATGAATTAGTTTGCTCTGGAGCCCTCCTTCCTGACCTAAGACAAAAATGTGTGAGCTAGAGGCTAAAAAACTGTGAGCTAGCTCACACTAACTCAGCTTAGAGGGAACATTGGACGTGAGGCCAGAGAGCCCCGCCCTCTGAAGCTGCCATTTTCTCCACAGGCACATCATGAAGCCCATTGGGCGAAGACTGTGGGCCAGTCACACCCTCTTGGGCTCATCTACCTCACAGGGCTGTTCTGAGGATAAACCAGAGGAGAGGAGAATGACGTAAGGTGTTTTGGGGCCCCGCTGGGGAGACGGTGGAGGAGAAACAGAGTAAATAAATAAAGGCATACGCTATCATCTTCACTATTGTTGAAACATCGGCCACAATCAGGATGTGCCAAAAACATCAATCTAAACACATTCAATATCGTGTATATATAAACAACACGATATAATTCAATACGAAAGCAACAGAGAATCAGGGACAAAATCTTGCCAAATGAAAAGCTGTACAACAAAGATATCAATAATCATTGACATATCCTAAAACATGCTTTAAAGGTAAAGGTAAAGGTTCCCTTGCTCGAAAGCCAGTCGAATCCGACTCTAGGGTTGCGGTGCTCATCTCCGTTTCAAAGCCGAAGAGCCAGCGCTGTCCAAAGACGTTTCCGTGGCCATGTGGCCGGCATGACTAAACACCAAGGCGCACGGAACGCTGTTACCTTCCCACCGAAGTGGTACCTATTTATCTACTTGCAATTTCTTGCTTTCGAACTGCTAGGTTGGCAGGAGCTGGAACTAGAGACAGGAGCTCACCCTGTTTTGCGGCACCCGGGTCTTGAACCGCTGAACTACTGACCTTCCACAGCCTGCAGTTCAGCGTCTTAACCACTTGAGCCACCGCAGCTCCAAAACATGCTTTAGCAAAAGTTAAAATGTATCCCAATGAAAAAAGTGAATTACTCTTGCCATATTTTGCATTCAAAGATGAAATGAACCGCTTCCAACAGCATACGTAACTTTATCCCTGGATATATGACAACTTTGATTGTTATTGCCACTGGGTTGCCAACTCTGGGTTGGAAAATTCTTGGAGATTTGGGGGTGGAGCCTGGGCAGTGTGGGGTTTGGGGAGGGGAGGGGCCTCAGCAGGACATAAGGCTATAAGAGTCCACCCTCCAAAGCAGCCATTTACTCCCGGGGAAGTGTTTTCTATAGGCTGAGATCAGTTGTAATTCTGGGGGTATTCCAGGACTCACCTGGAGACTGGTAACCCTAATTGCAACCTTCCATATATTCCCATTCCACTTCCTTATTTTGGAAATTTCTCGAAATTCCCAATGTTTACCCTAGCAGCGACAGTCCTTGGAGACTCCCCTTTAGGTAGGTCACTACGAACTCTTCTTGCTTCATAGTCCCATTATATGTCAACATTAAATGTATGTGGAACATTATCAGGGCCCCGAATTATTTACTTTTATGATGGACCCACCAAAAGTGTTGGGAAGCTGCCCTGGAATTACCACATCTCTGGAATGGATCATCTCTCCTCATGTATTCTAGACAGGTTTTTTTTAATTATTATATTTTATTTTCAACATACATGTATTCTAGACAGTTAATGTTAATTGCTTATACATTTTAAGGCAGTGCTCTCTCAAAGTACAGCAACCTGTTAATCTGGGAATATTCTTGCAACTATTTACCCATAATATTGAGTGTGGTCACCCAGAATTCAATGTGTGGCCAATAGCACATCTCAAACCTAGTAATATTGTTAAAGTTGCCAACCTCCAGGTGAGGCCTGGAGATCTCCCAGAATGATAACTGTTTCCCTCAGAAAATGCAAAAAGCAGCTGAGAACTAAGGCACTTCTGCATAAGAAGATTCTGCAGGTACATCTTCCTTTCCTTAATAAGCTTTGTGGGAATTATTTCTGAGTAAACACGGCCATTTTCTCCAGAGGAACTGATCTCTGTCACCTGGAGATCAGTTGTCATGCCAGGAGTTCTCCAGGCCCCACCTGGGGGTTGGTAACCCTAGCTGACACTGAGAGAACAGTGCCTTGCCTAAATCCACTTAGTAAGTTAGGGTTCCCAGTTCTGGGTTGGGAATGATGCCTCTCTTTGAGATTTGAGTGGTGGAACCTGAAGAGGACGGGGTTTGGGGCGGGGCTTCAATGGGGCTTAGTGTCATGGAGTCCACCTTCCAAAGCCGCCATTTTCTCCAGGTGAACTGATCTCCGTTGCCTGGAGATCAGTTGTAATCCCAGGAGATCTCCAGCCATCACCTGGAGGGTGGCAACCCTATTGAGATGAGATTTAATCCAAACTCTTAAAGCCAAGCTGGTGTTAGTCCAAAGGACACAGATGTGCCAGCCTTCCATGTGTCCCTGTATTCTGTGTTCTTGCATTGTGTAATAGAAACTATGTGTGACTTGCAGTGCTATCGCCCTCCTCAGCATCTCTCCGTCTTCCTTCTACTTGACACCGTGACCATCTGTTGCTTTTCATGTCTCTGGAGAAGGACCTGGGGGAAGGAAGGCCCCAAGCTTGTCAACAGAGACGTCATTTCAGATTCGGAGGAGAGAGTGAATCTATTTGGGGGGGGGGGTGTTGAGGTGGAAGAGCATACTTCCACAATGTCCAGCCCACAGCCTGACCCTGATGAACTTTGAGGTGCCAATGTGATAAAGAAAGGTACGGTGTTTGCATATTTACTAAACGAGGCCCATTCAATTGCATACAGCCAGTGTGCTCAAGCAGGGTGGAATCGGTCATGCTTAGGGTCGCCAGCTCCAGACTGGGAAATACCTGGAGATTTGGGGGGTGGAGCCTGAAGGGGGTAGGGTTTGGGGAGGGGCTTCAATGGGGTATAAATGCCACAGAATCCGCCTTCCAAAGCAGCCATTTTCTCCAGTTTGGTGTAGTGGTTAAGTGCGCGGACTCTAATCTGGGAGAACAGGGGTTGATTTCCCACTCCTCCACATGCAGCTGCTGGTGTGACCTTGAGTCACTCATACGTTCATTAAGAGCTGTTTTCTCAGAGCTCTCTCAGCTCCACCTACCTCACGGGGTATCTGTTGTGGGGAGGGGAGGGGAAGGGAAAGGAGTCTGTAAGCCGCTCTGAGACGCCGAGTGAAGGGCGGGGTATAAATCCAATCTCCTCCTCCTCCTCTTCTTCCAG
This sequence comes from Gekko japonicus, assembly GCF_001447785.1. Classification (NCBI taxonomy): domain Eukaryota; kingdom Metazoa; phylum Chordata; class Lepidosauria; order Squamata; family Gekkonidae; genus Gekko; species Gekko japonicus. The sequence goes on from NW_015170421.1 coordinate 64,588, forward strand.
GAGAAATTATCTCTGACACCTGGAGATCAGTTGTAATCCCAGGAGATCTCCAACTACCACCTGGAGGCTGGCATGCACCTGGGGCATAGCTGTGCATGATCTGAAGAACCATGCAGCCTACGTGGGTTAGGGTTCCCATTTCCCACTTATGGGGGGAGACTGCCAGATAACTGTGGTTCTTGTCCACCAATGCCCACCTGATCAATGAGTGGAAACTGGGGCCAAATTGGGGGGGGGGGGATCCTCCTGGGGAGAAAACTTAAAAAGAAAACTAAGGTATGGTCTATTTACAAGACATATGACCATAGAGTTTCTGGTGATTCCTAGAGCTATCCTTGTCGCTTTCAGGTAGTTCTAGGAACCACCAGGATCTCTATGATTAGAATTTCCCACAAGTAAGTAAGGTCTTCTTTTTAAAAAAAATTATCCCAGGATGCTGCACCCCCCAACCATCCCAATGGTTGCCAGCAGGGGTCATTTCGTAGAAAAAGAGGTGCAGGAGCTCATTAGCATAACTCATTAGCATAACTTATTTGCATATGCCACACCCCCTGACATCACCGGAAGTGTGTCAGAAGGCAACACCCACCGCTCAGGCTCCACTGGACTGTTTTGGATTGCTAGCTATTGGGGGGGGGGGAACGTGCAGATCTGTCCTGGCAGAGGAGGGAGAGCTTGTGCCTGAGTAAAACTTGGTCTTAAAGGTGCCACTGGACTGTTTTGGACCGGGAGGCCGGGGGGGGGGCTCTGCAGCTTACCTGGCTGCTTCTTGCTCTGACTGAGGGCTGCTGGGAGCAGGGGGTGGGGCTTGTTGCATGTGCCCACCCCCTGGGCTCTTTACTGCCGGAGCTCTGCTCCTGTGCACTCCTGCAGGAAATGACCCCTGGTTGCCAGGCAGTGCCTAAGGTTGCCAACTCCAGGTTTGGAAATACCTGGAGATTTGAAGGTGAAGCCTGGGGGAGTTGTGTTTAGGGAAGGGAGGGACCTTAGTAGGGTATAATGCCATGCGATCCACCTTCCAAAACAGCCATTTTCTCCAGGAGAAGTGGAACAAACATTTTAAATAAATAAGTAAATAAGAGGTTGATGTAGTCTGGAGATCAGTTGTAATTCCCGGAGATCTCCAGCCCCCCCCTGGAGATTGGCAACCGTAGCACAGCCTGGCAACCCTAGCTAGGGGCTGCCCCTCCCTTGTTATAATATCGACCTGAAAGTTCCTCAGAAATAAGCCCCACTTGTTAGCTTCCTTCCTTCATTAAATACCCGTGTCAGAAAGTTGCCAACTGTACAGCTGTCCGTTTTCCTTATAAGCTGAGGACAACCTGTAGGTCAAGAGAGGGTAACACTTCTGGCATTTGGGGTGACCCCACATCACCCCATGACAGTCTGCAGATTCCACTTCCAGTCAGTGTCTCTCCCACCTCTGACTGCGACATAAAGAGGAGAGATCCTTTGCTGATAACACACCATCTGCTCTGACAAATTGACGGGTACTGCAATTGCTGACAGTCCGTCCTTTGCAGAGCATCCATCCTGGCCGAACTCAGATTAAAGGGATCACCTTTTCCCAATTTACCTTTCGGGAACAGGGATGCCAGCCTCCAGGTGGGACCTGGGGATCCCCTGGAATTATAGCTCATCTCCAGACTATAGATCTCCTCTGGAGAAAATGGATGCTTTGGAGGGTGGGTTTGATGGCCTTGTACCCCACTGAGGTCCCTGTCCTCCCCAGGCTCAACCCCAAAATCTCCAGGAGCTTCCCAACCTGGAAGTGGCAACCCTACCCCCCCATCCCCAACCAGCGGCCAAGGGGGACCTGGCAACTCTATTTGGAACAGAAACAGAGGAAGACCTTTTCACTCCAAGCCTGCACCATCCAAGGTTGTTTGCAGCGAGTGACCTGAATTACAAATTATTTCCCATGCACCTTATCTCCTGATGCAACAGGTTGTTAAGCAGGAAACCTTCAGAAAGCTCCGCACTCAAATTGCAATGAAAAAGGCCCAGGCTTCTCCTCAAAGGCATTGGCAGCTTGTCTTCTGAAACATTATCATCCCTATCCTGGGCTGTAGCCATCCTGGAACCGTGATTTGGTTGTGCTTTACACACATCCCCCCAGTTTCTTACCCTGCAATTGATCGATTGAGTACATTTTATCCAGTCTTCCTCCCAAGTAATTCCGGGCAACCCAGTTTGGTGTCGAGGTTAAGAGTGGCGGACTTCCTGGAACCGTGATTTGGTTGTGCTTTACACACATCCCCCCAGTTTCTTACCCTGCAATTGATCGATTGAGTACATTTTATCCACTCTTCCTCCTGAGTAATTCAGGGCAACCCAGTTTGGTGTCGAGGTTAAGAGTGGCGGACTCTAATCTGGAGAACCAGGTTTGATTCCCCGCTTCTCCTCCACATGAAGCCAGGTGGGTGACCTTGGGCCAGTTCTTTCAGAGCTGTTCTCTCAAGGGCAGTTCTCGAAAGAGCTCTCTCAGCCCCACCCACCTCACAGAGTGTCTGTTGTGGGGAGAGGAAGGGAAGGAGATTGTAAGCTGCTCTGAGACACTGAGTGAAGGGCCGGGTATAAATCCAATCTCCTCTTCTCTTCTTCTTCTCTACCCTAGTTCATTTTGTCCTACTAAGGCCCCGGTCACACGAGAGGTTTTGGGCCGGGAGAGGGCCAGATCGGGACCGCAGCAAACGGGCGCGATCCCACCGCAACATTTGGGAAGCGTTGTGCGCTCGTTCCCGATCCGGCCCTTCCGCCGAAAACCCCGCAGCAAAAATGAACCACCTACCGAGGTGGTTCATCAGGGAAGTCCGCATCAAGGCTGGCCGTGGGATCGCCGGCTCCTGGCTGAACTGCGCATGCTCACACATGTGCAGTTCGGCAGCCTCCCCCTCCCGACCGTGTCTTCCTCCCCGGCATCTGATCGTGCTGGGGAGCAATGGCGCCGCGGCTCATGGGATCCCGCCGCGGCATCTCTATTTTGGTGCGGCTCTAATTAGCCGCACTTTGGCCGGTGTTTTCCCTGCCGTGTGGCAGGGACCTAAGAACTACGGTGTGAGGTAGGTTTGTCTAAGGGAGAGCTGCTGGCCCAATATCACTGAGTCTGCTTCGTGGTAGAACCCAGATCTCTCAAGTCATCGTCTGACACACTAATCAGTGCACCAAATCATGTCCTCCCTCTTTTGGTGCTCATATGGGGGGCGGGGAGAGGGCTCAATCTGGCGACAGTGCTCATGTGGCACCTCTTCAGGCAGGCCCTTTAAAGCTCATTTCCAACCACAGTCACCAGGCAGCCATTTGCTGGCCATCCCACTTAGGGTTGCCAGCCTCCAGGTGGGGCCTGGGGATCTCCCGCTTTGACAACTGACCTCCAGCTGACAGAGATCAGCTCCCCTGGAGAAAACGGCTGC
>NW_015170421.1:68375-73332 GCF_001447785.1 Gekko japonicus
TGGGGGCGGGGCCACAGCCATTTGAGGGGAAAACTCTATGTTTTCCCCTCAAATGGCTGTGGGCCCGCCCCCAGCGTGCCCGGCATCATCACGACACATCTGGGTGACGTGCATGCCGGGGTGGGGTTTCCCCCGGGGCCCGATTCTGCGGCGGCAGAAATTGGGCCTCCAAAGAGGGGGAAATCCGCCCCACGGGGGGATTTGGCAGCCCTAGCCAGGGGGGATCCCCCGCACACCGGGGGGACCTGACAACCCTACCCTTAGCTCAATTATCAGTTGTTGGTTTTTTTGGCCAAGCAGCATCAGGCGATGATGACATCCAATCAGAACCCATTCTTGCTGGAACCCTCTAGAAAATTACCTCATCTCTCCTGATTCTCCCCCTCCCATCCTCTGGGCCACAGGTTCTCTTGAGAAGCTAACTACCACATTTCCAGCTCTGGCCTTGAAGAAGATAAAGGCTGTGTAGTTTGAGAGACCAATTGGTAACACCTGCAGGATGGAACCGGCCCATAATCGTTCACATTAACCTCTGGGGGTGGGTGGGGACCAGGGGTGCTTTGCCTCACAGACAGCCTTGAAGATGCTGGCAAGGTTTGGGTGTTGAGTGTGAGAATGAGCAGGCAGAGAGAGACACCAGAGTCACGTGCACTCCTGGGTTTCCAGTTTGGATTGGGCAATCCAGCAGTCTCTGCCTGATCAGCCTTTGCAACAGTTTAGGACAACCAGGTCTCCAGGACCGCTTGTCTCAATGTATTCCTGGGCAGCAGCTTCACTTCTCAGACTGCTTGGATGACCATCCTGCGGGGGCGTGGGTAGGGTTGCCAAGTGTTCTTACCTTGCCCGGCCGGGGAGCCTCACCGGGCTCCAGGAGGTCCTTCTCGGCGCGTGCGCAAAGCACACACGCGCCACCAGCACGTCACAAGAAGTGACATGCTACGTCGCTCACGTTGGGGGCGTGGCCCAGATCGTTGGGGGGGGTCTCGGCGCGTGCGCAAAGCACGCGTGCGCCACCAGCACGTCACAGGAAGTGACGTGCTACGTCGCTCACGTTGGGGGCGTGGCCCAGATCGTTGGGGGGGGAAACCACGGCGGAAATCGGGCCTCCAAAGCGGGGGTTTCCTCGCCCCCCCCCGCCCCCACTTGGCAGCCCTAGGCGAGGGGCACCCACCTGCAGCTGGCTGGAGCAGCCGTACTGGGCCCCACACTCGCTATGGCCCTGCTGCCAGAAGATTAGGTCACCATCAGCAGTGGCTTCGAGAGAGATGGAATGGCTTCCCTGAGCCGGTCAGAAAGCTTTCCACAATATTACCATTTCGATGGCAGTGTACGATTAAGCTATTGAGATGGGTCTTCCAGCAGGCAAATGCTTCCAAATCCCTTGAAGTGCTTTTACTTCGTGTTCTGTGTATATTTTCATTCCTTATTTTATGGTGCATTTCCCCCCACCCCCCCAAAAAAAGTCACTTTAACTGCCTTGAGTCCTTTCTATGGGAAAGGCAAGATTAAAATGTCTTTAATAAATAACCTCTGCCGATTGGTTTTGCCGTCCAGTGCTGGCTGCATGAATATAGTGGCGCTGCATGACAGGTGGGGCCAACCACGATTGGTGATGCATGCTGTCAGCCTGGTGGTAAAAGACGTCCATTTTTGTGTACTAGTGGTGTCATGCGTTCCTAGGTGCTAAGATGCGCACAATTCACTGTCAATCAGTGTTCCCTCTAAGCTGAGTTAGTGTGCGCTAGCTCACACGTTTTTGTCTTCGCTCGGGAAGGACGGCTCCAAAGCAAACTAATTAATGCAGTAGCTAGATCGCTCGGCTCACAACTTCAATGCCAGTAGCTCACAAAGTAGAATTTTTGCTCACAAGACCCCACAGCTTAGAGGGAGCATTGCTGTCAATGTTATAGGGTTGCCCACTCCAGGTTGGGAAATTCCTGGAGATTTGTGGGTTGAGCCTGGGAAGGTCAGGGTGGGACCTCAGTGGGGCATAATACTGTAGAGTTGTTGGGTGTTACAAGTTAAAACACTTCTTCAGTATTTACTGGGTTAATGATGTTTGTTAAGTCACATGTTTGTTTGTATCCAATCTGTTTAGAGAGATAGAAAGCCCGGTAACTTCAGATCTAGTTTGTTGTTCTGATTGGAGACCAGAGTGCCAAGTATTAGCATTTTATGGTTCTTTGTTCTGAGCAAGGAGAAGAAGCTTTCTTCTGCCATTTTCCGTCTAGCTGTAAGGATGTAGGAATATTAGCTCTTTGTTATTTTACATCCCGTGTACCTTTTCCTCATGCTAGGTTGTAGTAAACTTTTATTCTTTTAAACACAACATGGACTCTGCCGCTTTAATACTCTGCTGATTTACTTTAAAATTAAGAATACCTAACAAGAGTCCACCCGCCAAAGCAGCCATTTTCTCCAGGGGAACAGTCCATCATCTCAACATTGGCGGCAATTCAAGGAGATCTCCAGGCTCCACCTGGAGGTTGGCAACCCTATTTTGAAGCTTAAAATTCAGGGGAATGTTAACATTTGGAAAATAAATGTCATGATGCCACGGCTGCATTTCTGACCTCTAAATGTGCCATGCTATTCATGCCCTCTAAGGCAGCAACATTGATTCAATTGTCAGATTCATCAATTTTTAAGGTATTTGGATTGGATTAAATGGATGGCAATAATCAGGCAGTGGACTTTTTAACGTTTTGCATTATTTGCAATATCAGTCGCTATAATCACCGTGGAGGGCTATAGCCACCTTAGAAGAGGCATTCCCTCCTATGGGGGGGAGAGAGGCCTCTTCTAAAAGGTTACCTGCTGCAACTCACAGGTGCATCACTCAAAAAAAGCGTGATTCCCCCGAGAACTTAACTTTTTTCTCATATTCAGGTGTATGCAGATTTATGCAATCAACTCCTATGACTGATTAGGATTTCACCCTTTCATCAGTACAAACCACCTATAGCTCTCCATTTCCCGACACAGTATAGCTCTGATTACGACAGAGGCTGGCACATTACGAACTGTCGATGAGTCCCACCATCTTGCCACCTTTGTGAACTTCCCTGAGCAATCTGGCAGGTTCCTGCTTATTTTGTTCTGATATGGGAACTTGTACCCCACCTTTCTGTTCAAATAATATCCAAGGGGGCTTTAGAGAACAACACTATAAAGTACTGAGACTGATGTTCCGCAGGGCCTGCAAGACGGAGCTCTTTCGCCAGGCGTTCGAGTAGGAGCCGCCGCCGCCACTATTCTACCACCGAGGTGGCAAGTCATCGGCTGCCCTATAAGAACGGGAGCAAGCAGGCCCTGGCAGAAGTTTGAGACAGTGTAGTGGGAGACCACGCTACTGAGACAGCTGGCCACCAAACCTGGGGGTGTTGTCCCCATCTTGGATGATTAATATAGGTATAGCACCGTATTATTGGAAGGTTTTATTGTGATTTTAAATGTTCTATTTATTATATACTGTATTGTATTTTGCACTCGGCTTTGCCGCATGTGAGCCGCCCTGAGCCTTTGGGAGGGTGGGATATAAATCAAACTAATAAATAAATAAATAAAATAAATGCATAGCGCAATGATTTCTGCTCATACTTTATTATAGATGGAAGAACAAGAGATACCTTTGCCGGCTTATATTTGCAACTCACACTACACCCACACATACACACAAGTGATTGGATATTTACAGTGCAACCCCGAGACCATAGGTCCTCTCCTAGGATCCTAGCTTCCCCATAGGCGCATGCTAGGATCTGTTTAGGCTATTGTCCCTAGAAGCAAAGCTTGGGTCCTTAGCCCAACTGAGTGTTTGCCCGACCACGTGCATGGGCTTCTCCAGGAACACACCAAACACTAAGGCAGATGATGATACACAGGGCTATTTTTGGGCAGGAACGCACAGGAACGGAGTTCCGGCTGGCTCCTGAGTTGGCCACGCCCAGCAGGAACTCATTAGCATAATAGACCACACCCAACAGCAGAAACTCATTAGGATTGGCTACATTAGGGGGTGTGTGGCCTAACATGCAAAGGAGTTCCTGCTCCAAAAAAAGGCCCTGGGTTTTGTCAACAAACAAGGTAAACAGAATAACAAGCAAAAGGTGGGTGTGGCTGGATGACCACACTTCTGGCAACATGGGGGTGTGGCCTAATGTGCTAATGAGCTGTGCTGTCAGGGGTGTTGGCTATTATGCTAATGAGTTCCTGCTGGGCTTTTTCTACAAAAAGAGCATGTTTGGCAGGGTAGGAGCTTTCACTTGTGAATGCTCACTTCTTCAGACAGAAAAGTGCAAGAGCCCAGTAGCGCCTTTAAGACGAACAAAATTTGTGGCCGGGTAGGAGCTTTCATGAGTCACGGCTCACTCCGTATCTGAAGAAGTGAGCAGTGACTCATGGAAGCTCATACCGGGCCACAGATTTTGATAGATTAAAACAAAGCAGAGTTGGCAATAAAACGCTACGTAAATTAAAAAGAAGTAGCGTGTTCTTAGAGCAGAAGAGCACGAGCAAAAAAGATGGGCTTCACCCAGTGGAGGCCCCCAGTGGAGCCGCACAACGATGGAGGCGCCCAACAGCATTGACTGGCGAGAGAATTCCATAACTGCGGGAAGGTCACAGAAAGGGGCCTTCCTCGGTAACTGCCCACCTAACCTCAGAAAGTGTGAGGGCACATGGAGAAGGCGATTCTTTTAATTGATTGCTAGCTCTGCTATATTAACGAAGTCCAAAAAAAGACCCTATTAGCACATATGATAATGGGCAGTTAGATCTTATTTTTTGCCCCACTGTGGCCCCTGCCCCCCTGCTGCACGGGGGGAGGGGGGAAGCACGGCCAAAGTGCGGCTTTTTAGAGCCGCACCAAAAGAGAAACGTGGCAGCGGGATCAGATAGATCCCCTGAGCCACCGCGCAGTTCCTCCCCGGCACGATCAGATGCCGGGGGGGGGGAG
>NW_015170421.1:75030-75186 GCF_001447785.1 Gekko japonicus
CTTTAGGTGAGGGGCTGTGCATGTAAAAGGTCCCAGGTTCAACCCCTGGCCTCTCTGGTTGAAAGGACCCGGCAGTAGGTGATGTGAAAGACCTCTGCCTGAGACCCTGGAGAACTGCTGCCAGTCTGAGTAGACAATCCTCCTTGATTGATCCTC
>NW_015170421.1:75643-89686 GCF_001447785.1 Gekko japonicus
GCTTGGAAACGGAGATGAGCACCACAACCCTAGAGTCGGATTCGACTGGCTTTCAAGCAAGGGAACCTTTACCTTTTACCCCATTAATATCCCTCCCCTCCCCAAACCCCGCCCTCCTCAGGCTTCCCTCCCCCAAATCTCCAGGTATTCCCCGATCCAGAACTGGCAGCCCTATCCTGTGTGTTCATGTGATAAGTGTGTTTCCAGACTGCTGCTCTCAGGCCTGTATCTTCCTTTTTCTCCAAAGTTCAACAGAACAGAACTCTCTCAGCTAGTAAGGTAGCAAGGACCCTGACTCTTCACTTTAAAAGGTAAAGGTTCCCTTGCTCGAAAGCCAGTCATTTCCGACTCTAGGGTTGCATTGCTCATCTCCGTTTCAAAGCCGAAGAGCCAGCGCTGTCCAAAGACATTTGCGTGGTCATGTGGCCGGCATGACTAAACACCAAGGTGCACGGAACGCTGTTACCTTCACTACCGACCTTCTACAGCCTGCAGTTCAGCGTCACTTGAAGTCTCAGAGCGGCTTACAAACTCCTTCCTCTCCCCACAACAGACACCCTGTGAGGTGGGTGGGGCTGAGAGGACTCTGACAGAAACTGCTCTTTTAGGAACAGCTGTACCAGAGCTTGTGACTGACCCAAGGTCACATCAGCAGGTGCAAGTGGAGGAGTGGGGAATCAAACCCAGTTCTCCCAGATTAGAGTCCGCACACTTAAGCACTACACCAAACTAAAGGAGAAGGAGAAGGAGAAGAAGGAGAAACTCCCCTCCTCAAACTCTGCCCTCCTCAGGCTTCACTTCCCCCCAGTCTCCAGGAATTTCCCAGGCCAGAGTTGGCTACCCCACTCCCTTGGGCTGAAGGAGGCATGGCACTCAACGTGTGAAAGGCCCGCCCCTTTGGATGACAGAGCCAACCTATCGTCTAGCCTTTGTCCGACTGGTCCAGTTCAGACTGCAGGCCGGTGCCAGAGCACACGATGATGAACATGACCGCGTGTGCTTGACTAACCTTCGGTCTGACATGCTGGTTTTGTTCGATGCATCATAATCCTTCCCTGCGACTCCCCTGCAGGCTGAATGTTACAATTTAGCTACGGTTGCTAACACTTGCAAACAAAACTCCAAACTTGTATCTTGCAAGTCCTGGGATGATGCTCTGTAGTTTTTTAGAGGTATGGGAGTGCAGCCCAGTGCAAAAGCTATCCATTATGCACCTTTTCCCTCTCTGTACACACCGAGAGAGAGAAACGGAGAAGGAAAGAGAGAGAACAAGGAGTAAGGGGGTGGGAGAGCGAGAGAGAGGAGCACAATAGATGGCTTTGGCATGGGGCTCCACTTTCCCACTTTACAAAGGTGCCTATTCCCCAGACCTCCCCCCCCACCCCCGTGAAGATTTCCCACTCTTATTTTGCACAACCGGATACTTAAACATTTGAACCATTCAGCAGAAAGGAGAAAAATGGGGGGGGAAATTAAGCTATTTTTAAACAAATCAGGATTAGTGATACTGAGCTTAGGTCTTGTGCGTCTAATTAAATGCTGCATTTTGCTTTGGGTTGCCTGAGAGAGAGAGCCACGTTTTTTTTCTGAAGCCGCTTCCACTGACACCTTGGAAGCCTTCATTCTGTTTCTCTCCGGAAGGTCTGCAGCTTGCAAAGAGGTGGCAGGGATCTCGCCCCGAGCTTTAAGCAAGGGAACAGCTAAACCCTCTCTCCTGTTTATGACTTCTAATTTTAGTGGTGCTTATAATAAACACTGTAGGGAAGTTTATTATCCTGACAAATGGCCAGCTTTATAGTACCGCTTCTCCCGTTATTAACGGCCCCTGCTCTATTTCATTTATGTAATGGAGAGATAACTGGGAACGATAACGTGCAAAGAGGAACAGCCGACAGGACCGTATTAAGAACTGGTTCGCACTGGGGGAAATGCAGACCAACCAAAATAGCTTTTGCAAAGGGCTCTTTTTTCCGGGTTGGGAAATTCCTGGACAATTGGGGATGGAGCCTGGGGAGGGACCTCAGGGGGGGATAATGCCTTACAGTCCACTCTCCAAAGCAGCCATTCTCTCCAGGGGAGCTGATCTCTGTAGTCTGGAAACCAGGTGAAATCCCAGGATACCTCGAGGCCCCCACCCGGAGGGCGTCAGGCCCCGTTTCTGTGGCGGGGTCCTAGCTTCGGTGCCTAGCCTCCAAGGAAGTCGCGTAGCCCTCAGATTTTTGCAGGCAAATTATCAACACACAAAATTGGATTGTCTGGATTGTCAACATCGCTAAAGTCACTTGATGTACCTTTCCCTTCTTACGGTTGCCAGTTCCAGGTTGGGAAGTTCCTGGAGACTTGTGGGTGGAGCCTGGGGGAGGGAGGGGCCTCAGCAGGGTTCTAATGCCATAGACTCCGCCCCCCCCAAAGCAGCCATCTTCTCCAAGGTGAACTCATCTCTGTTATCTGGAGATCAGTTGTGATTCCTGGGGATCCTCAGCCCCCACCTGGAGGCTGGTAACCAAATGTGGTGGAAAGTGCCACCAAGTAGCGGCCAGCTTGTGGCGACAACCCCACAGGGTTTTCAAGGCAAGGGACATTCAGAGGCGCTTTGCCATTTCCTTCCTCTGCATACTGACCCAGAGGTCTCCCATCCAAGTACAAACCCTTCTTAAGCTTCTGAGATCTGATGAGATCGGGCTAGCTGGGGCCCTCCAGATCAGTGCAACCATATCCTCACGTGATACGTATTCGGATATTATTAGGATTTTGGTGAACTGTAGACAAAAAAGTCCGTTCCTGGGATCCCAGATCACCGCAGACTGTGACAGCAGCCATGAAATTAAAAGACGCCTGCTCCTTGGGAGGAAAGCGATGGCAAACCTCAACAGCATGATAAAAAGTAGAGACATCACCCTGCCAGCAAAAGTCCGCATGGTCAAAGCAATGGTATTCCCAGTAGTCATGTATGGCTGCGAGAGTTGGACTATAAGGAAGGCCGAGCACCGAAGAATAGATTCCTTTGAACTATGGTGCTGGAGAAGACTCTTGAGAGTCCCTTGGACTGCAAGAAGATCAAATCAGTCAATCCTTAAAGAAATCAACCCTGACTGTTCCCTGGAAGGCCAGATAATGAGACTGAAGCTCAAATACTTTGGCCACCAAATGAGAAGGGAGCGCTCACTGGAGGAGAAGACACTGATGCTGGGAAAGATTGAAGGTCAAAGAAGACGGGGACGGCAAAGGATGAGATGGTTAGACAGTGTCATAGATGCAACGAACATGAAATTGAGCAAACTTCAGAGGACAGTGGAAGACAGGAAGGCCTGGCGGGATCTGGTCCATGGGGTTGCGAAGAGTTGGACTCGACTGTGCAACTGAACAACAACAAAAAAGACCAAAAAAATTTCATTTGAACCTGACTTATGGGAAATCTGACCCTGGAAACACATACCTGGAGCACAGCAAACATGGTTAATGCGGCATGGAGCGTGAAAAGCAGCCACTGCTTAATTGAAATGTTAGTCCTGAGCAATGAGGCCTTTTAAATGGACCAGTCTCGTGAACAATCGTGTCTCTAAGTTACTAATTCATGCAGCCTTAACCTCTCAGAATTCTTTAGCTGTATTCCAGCTGGTGTAAGCAGAGGGGAAGGGGGAAGGTCTACATCAAATATTTATTTTATTTTACCTATTCCCAGTTTCTGTCTGAACACAGAAGGTTCCTGCTTGCATATAGAGAGCAAGGTCAGGGGCTGCCCATCCAACCAATAGACATATTTAGTCTTCCAAGCAATGGCAATTCCTGCCTACCTAGCGATTCCTGCCTACCTAGCAACAGACACATAAGTGAACATAAGAACCTAAGAGAACATAAGAGAAGCTGTGGTGGATCAGGCCAATGGCCCATCCAGTCCAACACTCTGTGTCACACAGTGGCCAAAACCCAGGTGCTATCAGGAAGTTAACTAGCAGGGCCAGAACTCCAGAAGCCCTCCCACTGTTGCCCCCCAAGCACCAAGAATACAAAACATCACTGCCCCAGACAGAGTGTTCCATCTATATCTTGTGGCCAATAGCCACCCATGGACCTCTGCTCCATATGTTTCTCCAATCCCCTCTTGAAGCTGTCCATGCTTGTATCTGCCACCACTTCCTGCAGCAGTGAATTCCACATGTTAATGACTCTTTGGGTGAAGAAGTACTTCCTTTTATCTGTTCTGAGCCTACTGCTCATCAATTTCATGGAGTGTCCACAAGTTCTTGTACTGCAAAAAAGGGAGAAAAGTACTTCTTTCTCTACCTTCTCTATCCCGTGCATATATTTGTAAACCTCGATCCTGTTACCCCTCAGTTGTCGTCTCTCCAAGCTAAAGAGCCCCAAGCGTTTTAACCTTTCTTCACAGGGAAAGTGTTCCAACCCTTTTATCATTTTAGTTGCCCTTTTTAAAAAACCTTTTCCCCAGCTGTAATATCTTTTTTGAGGTGTGATGACCAGAACTGTACAGAGTATTCCAAATGATCACGGTTCAGCCCACACTGCAAACCTGCTGGGAGAGCATGGGGGCAGGGACAATCTTCTTGACATTCTGCTAATGTGCGGTGTCATTTCTGGGGGGGAACTGGAAGTGATGTCATCGCTCCGGGGTGATGCCCTGGTATTCACTCAAAAAGTGTCGCCCTGGCATGATGACGTCACGTTTGTTTCTGTTTTTTTCCAGACGTGACGTGCAACTCCAAAGACTCCCCTTAGCTCCCCCCCTACGAGTCCACTGACCAGTGCTGGGGAACAAGTCCCCTCCCCGTTCAGATAGATGTAATGGCTAGCAAATGAGCCTGGGGGATCCTCAGACTTGCATGCAGGGTTACGGTTTATTTATTTATTATTATATTTTTATCCCGCCCTCCCTGCGAACGGGCTCAGGGTGGCTAACAAACAAACAAGGGCACCCTGTGCCAAGTATAAAACATTAAAATGCTTAAAAACAACCCTTTTATCAAAATTAAAGTGCTCAGTGATGTTAATATTAATCATTTAGTCAAATAAGTCAAGTCAGGATGGGGATCAATAGATGTTACTCAAGCCCAAATCGGCAGTACTGCTCCATCAGAATACTGTGACTCGATCTTATAGTGGGTCGTCGATCTTAAATGGGACATCCCAGTGCCCCATGTTCCCACGAGGCATTTGGTGGTGGCAGTGGTGGCGGCTCCTAATTAAAAGCCTGGCAGAAGAGCTTTGTCTTAGGGTTAGGGTGAAGTTTATTATGATTTTTGCTGCTGCACGGGCCAATCCAGATCCAGTGTTAGATGTTGACAATGTGTGCACTCAAAATACAAGAGAGATGAGAGACAATGAAGGATTAGATCATCTTTCCAAATGAGAGACATTTACTCAGGGGTCGTTTTGTAGAAAAAGTGGTGCAGGAGCTCATTTGCATAACTCATTTGCATATGCCACGCCCCCTGAAAAAGGGCATGCATGCAAGCATGCCTGGGTTCCATGCCTGATCTTCTCCAGGTGCCCCGCGGCTGTGGGGCACCTGGAGAAAATCGGGCAGGGAACCCAGGCATGTTTAAAATGCCTTTCTTTCCCTTTTCCAGATGGGAAAGGTAAATAAAGGCATTTAAATCCCCCAAGGTGGGGGAGGGGGGCTCTGCAGGCCTTCCCTGGCCTGTCTGCCTGGGCGGGCGGGCCAGGAAAGGCAGCGGGGGCAGGGCCCCCGCCCCTGGGCTCCTTACTGCCGGGAGCGCCGTTCTGGTGCGTTCCAGCAGGAAATGACCCCTGAATTTACTCAGATGTCTTATAAAGCAAGAAATGTGGTAACGATGTGTGTCTGGGAGGGGAAGAGTCCAATATTCAGGAGTTGGTGCGTTCCGGCAGGAAATGACCCCTGAATTTACTCATTCAGGACATACAGTCTCTCAGATGTCTTACAAAGCAAGAAATGTGGTAACGATGTGTGTGTGGGAGGGGAAGAGTTCAATATTCAGGAATTGAGCCATTCACATGGAAAGCGAGGGTCTATTTTTACAAAAACAGGGTGCATAGGAAAAGATATTAATCCCCCAGTCTTAACTCAATGCACTGAGCACCTGGCTATGCGAAGCATTTTTCTTCTCCCAGCCTGGTCGGTATGTGAGAATTGCCTCTAGAATAGGAAGACTTTTCTCATCCGACACAAAGACAGGAGGAAGGATCCCTCAGGCAAGGAACACTTCCTGAGTATTCCATCCCCGCCCAGTGCGAGACAAAACTAAAATTATAGGAGAAAGCTGGTTTCCCACTGAAACAAAAATCTAGACATCATCAAGACCCCAAACACACATCATAATGTTACTAGACTAGAAAATGTTTAAAGATTATCATGAGGTGAATTTGAACGTGAATGAAACTTGTGCGCGTCAGTTATTTGGACAGTGCATATCAGACGAATTCCGTTGTCGTGAAGAAATCTGGAAGAATCATTTTCTGTGGGTGCAATTAGAAACAGGAACGCAGCTCATGCACCTAGACCCACCCCCATTGTATTGCAACCCCCACTTTCCTCTCTCCATGCTTCCAGCTCAGTACCATGAAATGAGGTAGAGTTGCTAGCCAGACTTGGAAACCTCCTATCAGTAATTGGGGGGGGGGGGGGGGCTTCCGCATAGTGCTGGAGTTCCTGTGAAAACCAAAAGTGATGTCCAATGCTCCCTCTAAGCTGTGGAGTTTTGTGAGCAAAAATTCGACTTTGTGAGCTCCTGGCATTAAAGTTGTGAGTGAGCAATCTGGCTGCTGCATAAATTAGTTTGCTCCGGAGCCCCATCCTTCCTGAGCGAAAACAAAAATGTGTGAGCTGGGGGCTAAAAAAACTGTGAGCTGGCTCACGCTAACTCAGCTTAGAGGGAACAGTGGAGATGTCATGTCATTGGGGGTGATGCCTGAGAATTTGCTGGGAACATTATGGTTAAAGTTTCTGGTTCTCCCAATTTTCTCTCACTGGCTTGGAAGCACCTGCAGGGAACTGGGGTAAGCAGTGAAAGATCACTCACTTGCCTACTCAGTGGGAGATCACCCACTTGCTTTATCACAAAGTCGTCTGGGGAAGGGTTGCCAGCCTCCAGCTGAGGCCTGGAGACCTCTTGGAATCAGAACTGATTGCCGGGCGACAGAGATCCACGCCCCTGGAGGAAAGGGCTGCTTCGGAGAAAAGACTCTATGGTGCACTAGAGTGTAGGAGAAACACAAGTCCTAGAGTGACGTCACATTGCTACGGAGGCCCCTCCCCTCCCCAAAGGCTGCCCATCTCAGGCTCCACCCCCAAATCTCTAGGAGGTTCCCAAGCTGGAGTCGGTGACCCTATCCGGGCTCTCCTCTGTTACTTCGCAGGGGTGCTGCCAAACCAGAAAGAAAGCCTTGTTTCAATCTGCAGAGTCAGATCACTAGTCCATCAAGGCCAGTACTGTCCTCTCTGAGTAGCAGCAGCTCTCCACCATCTCTGGTCAAGGACGTTCACACCACTCTCCCTGATGGTTTTAACTGGGATGAAACCTGGCGCCTTGAGCATACGAAGTGGATGCTCTACCACCGAGCTGTGGTACCTTCCGAAATCTGTGTCTTCCATGCCTTCCTAAAGAAGGATAAAGAAGGAGCCCTCTGCAGTGCTGGGGGCAGGCTGCTCCGAAATGTCCATCTAGTGGCCGAAAATGCCTGGGCTTCAGCAGTAGCTGAGGATACCATTTTAGGAGAGGGAAGCTGATCAGGTACCCCACCCTGGCCTCCCAGGAACCATCCATGATGGGGTTTGGGGGGGGGCTTGGGTAGACAGATCTCAGCCCTCTCCTTCCTCTGCCCACCAGAAGGCCCCCACGCCCTCCTTCCCGCCCTCCCACCCACCTCCCTCCCTCTGCCCCTGCTCACAGCTGCCTGCAGATGTTTCCCCAGCGGCACTGGGCAGCATTTGCAGCCAGGGAGCATGGCTGGTACGGGCCTGGCAAGCGAGTGGGCAGGGGGTGCCAGCATCAGTGGGCCCTGCCACAAACCCTGGGCCCCGGCAGCCGCCCCGCCTGATGGTATGCTGACGCCGGCCCGGCTCATGCCTTCCTAAAGAAGGATAAAGAAGGAGCCCTCTGCACTGCTTGGGGCAGGCTGCTCCGAAATGTCCATCTAGTGGCCGAAAATGCCTGGGCTTCAGCAGTGGCTGAGGATACCATTTTAGGAGAGGGAAGCTGATCAGGTACCCCACCCTGGCCTCCCAGGAACCATCCATGATGGGGTTTGGGGGGGGGCTTGGGTAGACAGATCTCAGCCCTCTCCTTCCTCTGCCCACCAGAAGGCCCCCACGCCCTCCTTCCCTCCCTCCCACCCACCTCCCTCCCTCTGCCCCTGCTCACAGCTGCCTGCAGATGTTTCCCCAGCGGCACCGGGCAGCATTTGCAGCCAGGGAGCATGGCTGGTACGGGCCTGGCAAGCAAGTGGGCAGGGGGTGCCAGCATCAGTGGGCCCTGCCACAAACCCTGGGCCCCAGCAGCCGCCCCGCCCGATGGTATGCTGACGCCGGCCCTGATCCGTGAGCTCTCAAGGGTTCACCGCTCGGAGGACCTGACCTTTTAACAAATCTTAGCCTTGCAACATTGGCTTCTTGCGACCTCATTTCCTGGAGGCAGTGCTGAGACCTTCTGTGTGTTAGTGATAAAGGAATGAATCATTACCCTCCACTTTCTTGCATTCTGCACTGATGAAAATGTTATGCCTCTCATTAAAAAAAACCCACAAAGTCGTCGATGGGTGCTTTGTCATCCCCCCCTCGCTCATTAGCGTGTTAAGAACTATTTAAATGCCGGGAATCGGAATTTTTCGTGGTAAGAATGACTAAGAACCAAGGGTACGTTTTAAAAAGACTGGGAATTAAGCTCGCTAAAGAGCTTACCCACTCAAATGCTGTTAATACTTTGTATGACTGCATCTGACACAGCATACATTTGATAGATAAGCTCCTCTTAAATCCAAAACATGCTCAATAAAGCAATTCTATGGGCAGCAATTTGCAATTGTTAACATGCCTAAAATGGGGGCAGAAGTTTCGCCCGGTTTTCTTTAGAAATTGGTCCTCTAAGGAGGGGAGTGCATTTTCTGCTGCCATTTGTCTGCCTGACATATTCTCCGCTCCATGTGACAGCCCAGCTATAGATCTGGGTGACGCTGGGAACTGAGGCAGCTGTCTGTCTCCAAAGGAATGAAGGAGCAAAATTTACAGGGCAGAAGTGGAATAGAGGAAGGGGGGGAAAGCGCAGGATTAAATTTGTCTGTCTGTCTATCATTTATCTATCCCATCCTATTCTATATCTGCATACCAACAGCAAAGTCAGCCAAATCTTTGGATACTTACATCTGGTGACTGGAGCTGTGAACGGGTACGACATATCACTCTACCAACTTGAAAAGGGCCCCAGGTTTACAGGAAAATGTAAATTGAAAAAATATATACATTGGGCATCTTAAAAAACCCAAAAATTATAAAAGGAGCACCTGTAGCTTTAAGCAACGGATTCCTTTAGTGGCTGTTGCTAGGCAGCCACAGTATTCCAAGGCTTCATTTCTGTGAGTAAAAAAGGCAGGGGGAGGGCCCTTTTCAGGCCTATTTTGGGGCCAGGCCTGGCTAGGGTTGCCAGCTCCAGGTTGGGAAATCCTTGGAGATTTTGTGGTGAAGTCTGAGGAGTGTGGGGTTTTGGCAGGGGAGAGGCCTCATCATGGTATAATGCCACAGAGTCCACCCCCTCCAAAGCATCCATTTTCTCCAGGGTGACAGATCTCTGTTGTCTCCAGCTCAGCTGCAATTCTGGGGGATCTCCAGGTCCCACCTGGTGCCTGGCAACATGAAGCTTGGCAGCAACCTCTGGCTGACTTGGTGCCACCTGACTGGCATGACTCATCTTGGCCTGGCTGCCTGCTACTTTTCAGCATCAGAGCCACCCAATGGAAGGAGCTCTCCCTCCTCTGTGAGGGCAGATCTGCAGTTCCCCCCTCCCAATAGCTAGCAATCCAAAACAGTCCAGTGGCACCTTTAAGACCAAGTTTTATTCAGGTACAAGCTCTCCCTCCTCTGTGATTTCCAAATGAGTGAGATCAGTTCCCCTGAAGAAAATGGCTGCTTTGGAAGGTGGACTCTACAGCATTGTACCCTGCTGAAGTAACTCCCCACCCCCAAACCTCACCCTCCCAAGGCAACACCCCCAAATTTCCAGGGGTTTCCCAACCTGGAGCTGGCAACCCGATGGAGAACTGATTTCTGTAATTGGGAGGTTCCCAGAGAGCTGCCACCACCACTGCTGCTTTGTGGGAAGGGGAAGCAGGTGGGAGGCCGGGAGAGTGATGGGGGGCAGAACAAGAAAGAGTGATAGGGTGGGGGGGGGGCAGAAAGAGAAAGAGAGATGAGGTCTTTCCCATTCCCTCTGCTTCCCATTCCCTTTGCTTTCTTCCCTCTGCCCTAACTTCCTTCAGTCTCTCATTCCTTTCTCCCTCCTGCCACTCCTTTTCTTGCTCTCTCTCTCTCCTCCACTCCTGTCACTTTCTCTTTCATTGTGATTCACAGAGAGATCCCGCACGTTTCTTGCAGGTCCCCCACTTATTCTGTTCTATTCTATCCATTTTATTAATGCTATTAGCCCTTCAAGGAGCCCCAGACAGTGCTACTTAAGCAGAAAGAAGGGATTAAGGCCTTCTCCACATTCGTTGGTTCTGGCTCCATACTGCTTCAGTTTATCTCCTGATTTCTGCAGACATTTTTGTGCCTTTAGTTTTCACTTCTTCCCCCTTCCTCAGGGTTTCCCCCCCCCCTTTATTTTAGACCATTTTTACCCTGATCTTTTTCTGGAAGACAAGTTTGAGTCACTTTTTTCTTTGAACATAATGTTTCTGCTGGTTTTCTTTGTCCTGCCCATTCCCACCCACTCCCATGATTGGACTGTGGTGGTCAAACCACGCCCTCTCTCCTCCCACCCAAACTCCAAGACAAGCGGTTTCATTTTCTTTTCTTTTCTAAAATCACTAAAATATTGATATATTGCTGGAACGTTCTATCAGTAGGCTTAGCAGGTTGTCTGACTTACAGCTTTTATTTAAAAACAAAAGTATGTCTCTAGGCCCTCCTTCATGGAGATATAAGGGAAAAGGCATATCTCCATGAGGGAAGGATCTCGAGACATACTTTTGTTTGTAACAAAAGCTAGAAAGTCAGAGAATCTGCCAAGCCTATTTTTACAACTCTCTACAATTTGTTCATATGTTAGTGTCATTTTTTAACAAAAGGGGGACTTGCTGTAATGCTGTAATGTCCTCCCCTTGAAAATCCTCATTACTGAAGGCACATGCGGAAGAACATAAACTGATTCCACAATGGTGAAACTGCAGAGGGAGGGCAGACGTGCGGAAGAACCCAGCCCAGATCGACTCCAATGCCTGTGGATCGACTGTGAAGACAATCGGGAGTGACTCAACCTCCCAAATGGTATAAATACATACATTATGTGCTCACAACCACCTGAGAGGTAGGTCAGGCTGAGAGTGTATGACTGTCCCAAGATCACCCAGCCAGCTTCCATGCCAAAACAGTGCTCTGATAATTAGTCTCCAAGATCTTGCTCTGACTTTAATGGCCCCGGCTAACCCCATCTTGTCAGATCTTGAAAGCTAAACAGGATCAGCCCTGGTTAGTATTAAGATGGGAAGCCACAAAGTAGTCCAGAGACTACTTCCCTTGAAAACCTTAGTCACCATAAGTCAACTGGAACTTGACAGCACTTTCTACCAGCTTGCATATCTTAGTCTCAGAACCTAACCATTATACAACATTGTCTCTTTGAACAGTCCCAAAAGCAACAGGATATGGAAAATCAACTCATCAGCAGGGTTGCTAATCTCCAGGTGGGGGTCTGGTGATCGCCCCTTCTTGCAGCTGATCTTGGTTGGTAACCCTACTGCATGGCGGATGGGCACCACCACTACAGTTTGATGTAGTGGTTAGAAGAGCAGACTCTAATCTGGGAGAACCGGGTTTGATTCCCCACTCCTCCAGTTGTAGATGCTGGTGTGACCTTGGGTTATTTACAAGTTCTCTCAGAGCTGTTCTCTCACGAGCAGTCCTCGAAAGAGCTCTCTCAGCCCCACCTACCTCACAGGGTGTCTGTTGTGGGGAGGGGAAGGGAGCCACTCTGAGACTCCTTCAGGTAGTGAAGGTTGGGGCATAAATCCAATCTCCTCCTCCTCCTCCTCTTCTTCTTGCACAGCCCATCTTCTGTCACTGAGCCCCAGCCTCCCCCCACAAGATTATTAATAGTTCTGTTTAACTTTAGAAATCTTTGATGACTGCAGCCAGGACAGGGTCTTTTCTGTTGTGGCATACATACTCTAAAATTTCAGAGAAAACCATTAGAGAACTTCTTTTTATGGCTCCTTCCACAAGCTTGTGTGAAAAGGTACAAACTTTTTTTTAAAAAAAGTTGGAAGTCTGTCCTTGTTCACAGATGTTTTCATGAGGAATGGCTTTGATGAATGATGCAGATGCTATTTAATTGTATTTGATTTTGCTGACACTGATTGCTTTTTAATGACGATATATTTTAATGATCAATTACTGCTGTTTTTTAAACTTGGCTTGTGTTCTATTTTTAGCTTGCTCAGTTGGTCTGAGCTCATTTTTTAATGTAGAAAAATTACTGATAAATTCTATTTTTTTAAAAAAAATAATTCACTTCATATGCCAGATATCTGCTCATTTCCTGCCCTGTATTAATAATACTAATAATATCAGCTGACATTTTTAGTGCTTGACCCTTGCACTTCTTGGCTTATTAAAACTAGCTGAATGGGGGATTAAATTTGTGTGCCCAAAAGTTAACAAATGATTTCTAACTCAGAGGAGGCCATTTTTAAGTGCCTCCTGAAAAAGCCACCCTTGGATCCCAGTAGGGCTGCCAAGTCCCCAGTCGCAGTGGGAGATCCCCTTCCATTGGCCCCTGCTGGCGCTGCCACTCCAAATGGTGGCAGGGGGAAAATGAAAAACTCACCAGCATCACAAGTGGGGATCCAAGCAGGATGGGGAAGCAACCTCAGCAGGGTATAATGACTCAGAGTCCACCCTGTGAAGCTGACATTTTCTCTAGGGGAACTGATCACTGCCATCTGGAGAGCAGTTTTAATTCTGAGTGATCTCCAGCTCCCACCTGGAGATTGGCAACGATGGTTCCCCGGGAGGAAATGGCTGGTTTGGAGAGTGGAGTCTATGGCATTGTACCTGCCTGAGGTCCCACCCCCTCCTCAAACCCCACCCTTTCCAGGCTCCACCTGTCAAATCTCCAGGAATTTCCCAACCTGGAGGTGGCAACCCTATTTCCTCCCCAGCCAACCATCAACATACCATTATCTGCCCCTCTGACTTCAGGTTTCCATCTCTTCCCTCCACCTGCAGCCTCTGCCTAGGAAAACTACAGTCTTTCTCTGCAGTGGGGACCCAAGCGGGAGGGAAGTGACCTCAGCAGGGTATAGTGACACAAAGTCCACCCTGCAAAGCAGCCATTTTCTCCAGGGGAGCTGATCTCTGCCATCTGGAGAGCAGTTTTAATTCGGAGTGGTCTCCAGCCTTCACCTGGAGATTGGCAGCAATGATTCCCCTGGAGGAAAAGTACAGTCTTTCTCTGCAGTGGACACCAAACAGCTTACATCATTCTCCTCTCCTCCTTTTGATCTGCACAGCAACCCTGTGAGGTAGGTTAGGCTGAAAGTCTGTGACTGGTCCAAAATCACCCACTCAACTTCCACAGCAAGAACCTGGATCTGGCAGACCCTGCTCTGAAACACTAACTGCTATGCCTAGGGTAGCCAACCTTCAGGTGGAGCCTGAAGATTGCCAGGTATCACAACTGAACTCCAGACAACAGATCTCTCTCCCCCTGGAGAAAATAACTGCTTTGGAGGATGGACTCTATGGCACTGTATTCAGGTGAGGCCTCTACCCTCCCCAAACTCTGGCTTCCATAGACTCCACCACAAAATATCCAGGAATTTCCAAACCTGGAGCTGGCA
>NW_015170421.1:89853-93335 GCF_001447785.1 Gekko japonicus
TATTTAAAAATCTGCACAACCAATCAAATAGCTACTGGCCAATCAGAAGCCTTGCTGGGCAATAGCCCACCTGGCCCCACCCGCTCTCTAAAAACTCTTGGAGGGTGGCAGGAAAGATGTTGGCGGGCACCACACTGGGGACCCCGTATCTCAGAATTCATTGGTCTCGCTCAGACTTGTCTGCAGCCCTGTGCTGAGGTGTAACGTGAAAGTTATCTTATTTATGTATAGTATTTGGAAATGTTACTACGGAAGGGTGACCTGCTTCTGCAAATCCAGATCTACATAGGCCATGACCCACCAAGCTGAACCCAGGCCACCAGTCACAGATCAGATCCTCCCAATGGCTCGCTGGTGCGTCCCTGTTGCCTTTTGCAGTCCCAGACAGGCAGCGCCAAAAGTTCTACGGCTCCTCTGGTGGACCTCCGCAGGCAGCTGCTGCTCTGTGTTATGAGTTGGAGGGTCACAAGCTGTGCAGGTCAGCCCGAGTCCTTGGCCTGAGTCCTCTTCCTACATATAAGTCTGCCAACTCCAGCTTGCGGAGCGCCTGGAGACTTGGGAGCAGTGCTTGGAGACAGCGGAATTTGGGGAAGGAGCTTGGCTGGGATGCCACAGAACCCGCCCTTCAAATTTTATTTATTTTATTTATTTATCCTTGGATTTATATCCCGCCCTACCCCGAAGGCTCAGGGCGGCTGACAAGGGCACAATGTGCCAAGATTATAACAATAAAACGCGTAGTATAAAACAATAAAATCCAATAACAAATTTACAATACAAATTTAGACAAAGATGGGTAGATCTTAAACCCAGCGGTAGCTTCCTGAAATCTATCATCCACTTCGTGCCAGGGGCGCCTCGCCCCCCAGTGGGATCCAGACAATCATGGTGATAGTACGACGGTGCATAGAAGGCAATGGTGGAATAGTAGTGGTGGCGGCTCCTACTCAAAGGCCTGGCGGAAGAGCTCCGTCTTGCAGGCCCTGCGAAACTGAGAAAGGTCCCGCAGGGCCAGGGTCTCCTCCGGGAGCTCCTTCCACCAGGTAGGAACTGCCACTGAAAATGCCCTGGTCTTGGTCGCCGCAAATTTAACATCTCTGGGGCCTGGAATTTCCAGGAGATGACAACTCGCCGACTGTAGTGCCCTTGGGGGTACATATGGAGAAAGGCGGTCCCGCCATTTCTTCCCAGCTGCTTTGGTGGGTGGACAGATATCCGACACTAAGGTCCTTTCAGCACTTGGATCTCATCCCTGGTTTTATCAGAGTTCAACTCGGGACACAATACCTTGCATTTATCCCTGGTTATGACAGCATCCGTTTATCCTGGGACAAGTGTGGGGCGAAACTGGGGTGACCTCAATGTAATGGGGAAACAAAAAAGACTCCGAGATAATTACAGGGGTGAATTCGCGTGTCGTGCAGAATGTAAGTTCGGAGACAGGGTTGAACCAGGATTTAAGGTCTAGTGCGGAAAGGACCTAAAAAACGCAACACTCAAAAACAAATGAGTCATTTGTTCCTTCCGGGTAATTCCATTGCTGACCTAAGAGTTGTTGTTGTTGTTCAGTCGCACAGTCGAGTCCGACTCTTCGCGACCCCATGGACCAGATCACGCCAGGCCCGTCGCCCCGCCTCTAGGCTCCACCGGCTCAGCCTCCGCTCTCTCGCTCGACTCGCCAGCTGCCGCCATGTTCTCTGCCGCCGCCGCTCCGCTGCTCACGCCGCCGCCACGCCAAGGGACTCTAAAGAGTCTTCTCCAGCACCGTAGTTCAAAAGAATCTATTCTTCAGCACTCGGCCTTCCTTATAGTCCAACTTTCGCAGTCATACATGACCTAAGAGTGGGAGTCCTCGAACAAAGAAGCTTCAAGGAGAGATTACATGTATGGCTGCCAGCCTCCAGGTGAAGCCTGGGGATCCCCCGGAATTACAGCTTATCTCCAGACTACAGAGGTCAGTTCCTCCAGGAGAAACTGGATGCTTTGGAGGGTGGACTCTGTGGCACTGTACCCCACTGAGGTCCCTGTCCTCCCCAGGCTCCACCCACAAATCTCCAGTATTCCAACCTGGAGCTGGCAACCCTAACCACCCATCCCCTGCCGGTGGCCGGGGGGACCGGACGACCCTGATTACAAGGCAAGGTTGTTGAACTTGAGTTGACTCACAGGTTCAGAACCATGGACACTGCAGGGCTGAAGAGGGACGTAGGATTCTTGTCTCACTACAGATGCTAATTTTTCCGGCCCCCCCCAGCCTTTCCCCTCTGCTCTAATCAAGCCAGGCCCGTAGCCAGGATTTTTTAAAATTCGGTGGTCATTTAACTGTTTTAAGGGGCACTGGCTAATCAAATTAAAGAAACACGCGTCTCCTTCCCGGGACCTGCCACCGCTTGGGGGCCCTGGGCTGGATGGGAAGTCGTGGGGCCTTGCCAGTAAGTCAGGGGGCCTAGCCCCGGGATGCCCCACTGTCGCCACGGGACGGAATCAAGCTGGTTTCAATGTGCACTGCACCTTTGCATCCCAAGTCCCTTCTTTGTCACACCCCTCCTCCCTTCTGGCTGGGATAAAAAGACTCACATTTCCATTCCTACTCATATCTGACGAAGCGAGCTTTGAGTCTCAAAAGCTTCTATCCCGGAAATCTTGCAGGCCTCTGAGGGGCTCCTGGACTCTAGTCTGTTCTACTGCAGACCACCACCACTACCCTCCTGAAACCATTTACTCCAGGAGAACCGCAACCCTCCATTTACTCCATTTACTCCAGGAGAACCACTACCCTCCTGAAACCATTTCCTCCAGGAGAACTGATCCCTGTAGTCTGAAGATCAGTTGCAATTCTGGGAGAACTCCAGGCCCCACCTGGAGGTTGGTAACCCGACTCCGACATCTCCTGCACTTACGGATTGCCTTTTCAGCTTGCATTAGTGATGATTAGATGAAGTGGGCTTCTTCTTGTTGGCTTAATTGTATGGAATCCATTCCCAGAGCAGCATTTTGCGATCATGGCTTTTGCTAACTGCAGTCATTAACTATTACAGTATCAATAAAAATAATGAAAAGGATAGATGCTGGCTTAGCAGCTAGGTCCCCCCCGCTCCTCAAATTGGCAATGTGCAATAAGAGGGGGAAGAACTTGCGCCATAAGCACATTTTTGTGTGTGCGCGGTATACTTTTCCCCCTTGCTTGGCAAACCCTCTGAGAAATACATCTCTGCTTTCTCAGTTTCTCAGTTGTTTGCTTCTGGTTCCAAGCAACAGAGAACTGCATTTGGAATGTCACTGATCAAAATCAACCTGAATATGCCTTGTTCATTAACCTCTACGAGACAGCTAATCCAAACGAGATTGCTTCCAACATTTGGAGAATTCTGGAAATCCTCCATGTTCTGGTGCTTCGCCTGCTGATGTGGTTTTCTTTGCGTCAAAAGAGCACAGTCTAGCCTCCAGCATGAACACGGAGGGGAGGTGAAGACTGGATAGAG
>NW_015170422.1:0-203 GCF_001447785.1 Gekko japonicus
TACAAACATAAAAATACTTGGTTATTTTTTTTAAAATTATGATAATTGTTCTTTGGCACATATGCTAAGCTCCAGTGAACCCTGCCTCATTTTTATCTAAAGTTGCCAGCTCTGGAAGGGGAAATTAGAGAAGATTTGGGGGTGGAGCCTGGGGAGGGGAGGGGCCTCAGCAGGGTACGATGCCATGGAGTCCTCCTTCAAAG
>NW_015170422.1:694-835 GCF_001447785.1 Gekko japonicus
GAGGGAGAGAAGCCTGTCAGAGTGGAATTTTGGTGTCTGAGAGACTGAGTTTGACACCAAGCTTGCTAGTTATATTTTACAAGTTCCTTTTTCCAGAAACCTATTTTGTTCTTATTTCAATAAATCAATTTTTGTTTAAAT
>NW_015170422.1:1484-1672 GCF_001447785.1 Gekko japonicus
GTGGTATTTTCCGGCTTTAGCTATTATTTTAAATTTATTTTCAAATTCCAAAGCCAGACTGGCCAAAAGAAAACTTTTATTTTAAAACCATAGCAGAGTGACAAGTCTAGTCCTTACGAGACAGTTCAGTGAATTCTCTGGGGTTTCAGATCTTGGCAGGATTATTTATATATTGGTCAATCTTGATA
>NW_015170422.1:2069-9134 GCF_001447785.1 Gekko japonicus
ACAACCCTGTGAGGTAAGTTAGGCTGAGAGAGTGTGACTGGCCCAAGGTCCCCCAACGAGGTTCCGTGGCACAAATAGGGACTCGAACCTGGGTCTCCCAGATCCTAGTCCGACACTCTTAACCACTACAGCAACTGGTTGTATGTAGAAGTGATGGGAAAAGGTACGTCAAACCCAGGGGTCATTTCCTGCCGAAGCGCCCCAGAGCAGCGCTCCGGCAGTAAGGATCCCAGGCCCCACCCCCCACTCGCAGAGAGACTCAGGGAGGTGGGGATTTAAATGCCTGGGCTCCCTGCCTGATCTTCTCCAGGTGCCCCACAGCCGCAGGGGGGATTTAAACTCATTTGCATAACTCATTTTAAACCTGCCTGCCCTTTGTCAGGGGGTGTGGCATATGCAAATGAATTATGGAGCTCCTGCACCTCTTTTTCTAGGAAATGACCCCTGGTCAAATCAATCACTGTGCCCAGTCCAGGTGATCATTTGGCGCAGAGCAATCTCCTTGAGAGTGATGAAAGGTTGTCTGAACCTGTGCCTTGCAACTGCCGCACTGAACTTCTCTTGGATTTTATCTTCTTGTGATAAATGCTCCTGTTTTGCAGCAAACTTTGGCTTTGGCAGAGAAAGGCCTGACCGATGGAAGAGCTGCCTGTCGCACACCGGTCCCAAAGTATGCCGCGCTCAGCAAGACGAAGGCAGATGAAGACATCTGCAAGAACTGGCAAGTTCCGCATATAAAAATGAAAAAAAAAAAAGAAGGCTGGAAAACATTTGCCGGTGGAGCATTTTCACGCTCTCTGCCCAGCTACTTGGCAAGAGGCCACCGTACGCACAAAGCCCATGTGTTCTGGGTTGTCGGAGAGACCCAGGGTGGAAACTGCAGCATTTAGTTTCCCCTGCAATTTCTCCCAGCAGGTGAGTTTTCTTCTCCCCACCCCTCCAGTCAAGCTCAGAGACTGAATCGAGGGGAGAGGTGAATGTGCGCCCTCTGCTGATGGTGGAGGAAAGTGCCATCAAGTTGCAGCCAACTTACAACGACCCTGTAGGGTTGCCAAGGCCAGAGAATGACAGAGGTGATTGGCCATTGCCTGCCTCTGCGTAGCAACCCTGGACTTCCATGGTGGTCTCCCCTCCAAGCACTAATCAGGGCTGACCTTGCTTAGCTTCTGAGATCTGACCTGATCGGGCAAGCCCTGGGCGATTCAGGTAGAGTTGCCAGGTCCTTACTGTGTTCCGGTGGGGGGCTCCAGCCTCCTTGGAGTCTTCTGGTGCACGCACCGCGATGACATCACCCAGAAGTGACATCATCCCGCAGGGGACGCTCAAGCATTTGGGGGAGGTGATGTCATCGCACCAGGCGTGTCGGACGCGCATGGGACTACTTGGGTGGGGTTCCCCCCATCAGCCAGCTGGGCAGCAGTGGATTGGGGGCCCTGAAAGTGGGGGAAACCGAACCCCCATCGGGGGGAAAGGCAACCCTACATCCAGGTCATGGCCACCTTCTGCTACTGCCTACAAACACGTTAGGTAAAGGTTTCCTTGCTCCAAAGCCAGTCGAATCCGACTCTAGGGGCGGTGCTCATCTCCGTTTCCAAGCCAAAGAGCCAGTGCTGTCCGAAGACTTCTCTGTGGTCATGTGGCCGGCATGACTAAACACCAAGGCGCACGGAACGCTGTTAGCTTCCCACCGAAGTGGTACCTATTTATCTACTTGCAATTTCTTGCTTTCGAACGGCTAGGTTGGCAGGAGCTGGAACTAGAGACAGGAGCTCACTCCGTCATGCGGCACACCCGGGTCTCGAACTGCTGAATTACCGACCTCCCACAGCCTGCAGTTCAGCGTCTTAACCACTTGAGCCACCGCAGCTCAAACACGTTACAAGGCAACATATTCTGGGGAAATTCTTGTTTGCAAAGGAAACATGTGATTTGATTTTCGCTAAAGATTAAAATCAGTTGCTGATAAAAACCAGGGCAGGCGTTGGGATCCAGAAAGAACACACAGCTCTTTCTTCGGATCCAGATCGCTATCAGCAGTGTGATGCAGTTGCCTGGAGAGCCAGTTTGGTGTAGTGGTTAAGAGTGTGGACTCTAATCTGGGAGAACCGGGTTTGATTCCTCACTCCTCCACATGCAGCCAGCTGGGTGACCTTGGGTCGGTCACAAGTTCTTTCAGAGCTCTCAAGGGGAGTTGTTGAAAAAGCTCTCTCAGGGTGTCTGTTGTGGGAAGGGGAAGGGAAAGGAGCTTGTAAGCTGCTCTGAGATTCCTTCGGGTAGTGAAGAGCAGGGTATAAATCAAATCCAATCTCTTCTCTTCTTCTACAATGTCAGATTACAACCTGGACGCCCTGCGTTTAGGTCTCCACTGTGACACCAAGTTCCCTTCATGACTTTGAACCAGTTTCTCTCCCTCTCAGCCTCATCTACCTCACAGGAGTGTTGTGAGAATAACAGGAAGAAGGGAGAGGACCCTGAACTCCTTGGAGAAACAGCAGGATAATAAAATATGCCGGACAGATTTAACAACGATCCAGGTGTCCTTGAGAAAGCAAATCTGTCCACCTTTTCTTCCTTTTTGTAGGGTGCCATCTGTGGGAGGGGAAATATCTGGAGATTTGGGGGGGGGTGGAACCTGGGGAGGGGAGAGCAATAGCAGGATATAGAACTCACCCTCCAAAGCAGCCATTTCCTCCTGGGGAATTGATCTCTGTCCCCTGGATATCAAGTGTAATAAGTGGGAGATCTCTAGTCTCCAGGAGTTTGGCAAAGCTACTTTTGAGCTTTGCATAGAGAACATTGACAGAAATGCAAGAGGGAAGGGAAAACAATAGACTGGGTGAAGTGTAGTGGGTTAGACGCATGTAGAAACCACTGAGACGGATGTTTACTGGTACACAACAAAATACAACCCTACTGGCTGGCTGGCCAACTATATACACACCTGGGGACACTCCCCTAAGGTCCCGTTGGTGGGTTTAAATCTCCTGCCACGGTCCTATTGGTTCCCAAGTGGAGAGACTAGGAGCCTAGTCCCCATTGTTCCTACAGAGTCAAGCTCGGGGGTATTCGCTGGCTCTTGGTGGCGGTCGGCGGACATACCACTGGGGATATGTGATATAGGAGTGTGCAAACCAGTCTATCTCCCTGTTTGCAGATTCCAAGCCCAAGGGGCAACTGAGAGGGGCCTCAGACCCACGGCACGGCATCCCCCCCCCCGGTGACTTTTCAAGTGCCAAAACAGCTGGGGGGGGGCAGTCGTTTTAGTGTTCAACAGGGCTTTTTTTGTAGAAAAAGCCCAGCAGGAACTCATTAGCATAATAGGCCACACCCAACAGCAGAAACTCATTAGCATATTAGGCCACACCCCCATGACTTCCCTTGGCTTGCCGGCCCTTGAACGGGCTGGGGAAGACATGGGGAGGCATTTAAATGCCTCCCCAATCCTTCCAGGGCCCCCCCGGCCCGCCCGCCTCAGAGTCGCCGGGGTGTGTGTGTCACTCTGCAGGCCTTCCCCTCTGTAGCCACGCACGGAGAGGTTTTGGCTGTAGTGGGCGAGGCCAACTCTGAAGCCAGTCAGAACTCTGTTCCTGTGCGTTCCTGCCCCAAAATAGCCTAAGGTGCGGGGGAGGGGGGCAAGATGCTGTCACACTGCAAGGCCTGACCAGGACTGGACCCTTGCGCCATTTTTAAATGACTCTGATTTCAGTATGATTTCATCCTAGGCCTGTATTCCCTCCCTAACTTCAAAGCCGCCTATCTGCGGGGCATTCTTACGATCTAACATCTGCTATTCATCCGTTGCCTTCTATTTGACCGAGCATATTACCCGTCCTTCAGCTATCAAGATTTGCAGCCACGAATGAGACAAGCCAACGAAAGTTACAGCTGAAAAAACGAAAACAGAGATTTCCAAACGGCAAGGAAAACGTTCCTGTCTAATTGGGTATGGCAGCTTGACTGAGTTTGCAAATTGTTTTAACCCATACCTGCTTCAGTTCGTGTGTATTTTGGCACTGCTGCACACACTCGCTGGAAACTGAGCTTTAGCAGTTGGCAGAAAGTGGCTGGCTTGGAGTCCAAAGACATGTAATTGGTGAAAGCTGTAGCCAGCCTGCTGCCTGTCCTGCAGCCATTGGGTGAGTGTTTGTGATGTCACGGAATGTTCACAGGGGGAAGTGACCTGATTAGAACATTGACAAAACACAGACGCTGCGAGCAAATGGAGATGGCTGGGAATAGGAGTTAGAACAAGGAAGGCTGGGTATTGTTGGCAAGAAGGTTGAATAAAGACAGAAGGGTAGAAGGGTTCCCAGCTTTGGGTAGGAAAATACCTGTAGGTTTGGGGGGTGGAGCCAGGGGAGGGCAGGGTTAGGGGAGGGGAGGGGAGGATCTTCAGTGGGGTACAATGTAAAACATCCCCCTCCTCCAGAGCAGCCATTTTCTCCAGGGGACGTGAACTCTGTTATCTGGAGATCAACTATAATAGCAGGAGATTTCCAGGACCCACCTGGGCATTGCCAACCCTAAAGGCAACCCTAAAGTATGGTGATAGCGAGACCTCTGACAGCAATGAGAATTGGGGATGTCAATTCTACGTTGGGAAATTCCTAGAGATTTGGGGCTGGTGCTTGGTAGGGCAGAGTTTGGGGAGGGGAGGGGTCTCAGCAGGCTATCCTGGCTTACAGCCCACCCTCTGAACCTCCCCTTTTCTCCAGGGGAACTCTGGTCTCTGTATGCCGAAATCTGTTGTAATTCTGGGAGACCTCCAGGCCCCACCTGGAGGTTGGCAACTGTAGGAGGCTTCAGCAGGGGAGGCAGAGGAAGTATCAAGCCGATTAATAAGAAGGCTGAAGGCAGGCTAAGCAGGGGCTAATCTCGTAACCCAGAAAGCTCCCAGACAGATTCACGATTAAAGACAAGACGCGGTTTGTGTAGCCTAACCTAACAAGGGCAGAACCTGGAATGGGCTGCAAATGCACCCTTTAAAGAACTCTAGAGAGGTACAAAAAGCAAGGGATTGTGGGAGTGAACGACTCCGCATGCTTGGACATTGGGGGGGGGTGCTACATCACGCGAAGGGTGTCTAGGTGTTATCTCCTTGAATAGGATGCTTCTCTTTCTCTTAACCTGGGAGCTATTTCTCTCCCCCTGTGTCCTCTCCCTCTCTGCACATGGCCTTCCGCAGAGATACGTGTCTCTGCAGCTCTCTCCTGTAGAGACAATGCTTTCGTACTCCCACACCCAGAATGCTGGACAAGCTGGCCAATTGCGAGAGGGAAAGGACTCTTTAGATTAGGCTTCTTTTGACTGCAACCTGAATGTGAACTGGATCTACTTGAATAAATGTAAGTTTTTTACCTTTTGCAATATACTTCTTGGGAGATTTGTTTACTGCGCCTCAGTATCACACTTCCAGGACTGTATAACTAACCAAATATCCCAACAGCGACAGATGCTGAAAATGCCTGCAGGACTAGAGAGAGACTGGCCCTTTCTGCACCCGTATTTTGCCTCCGTTTCTGAGCGTATCCTCTTCTTCCGTTCTGCATTCCCTCCCACTCCCGCTCCCACTTTGTGTCGGGGCTTCTTGTTTCTCTTGTTTCTGCATTTGTTTTACAAGAATCTACATTCAGACCGCTTCCAGCACACTTGTTGCCCCACAGCCACCAAAACTCCTTTTGCTGCGATTCTTTGTTCTCGTCTCCGTTCGAGTAGCTAATCCTTTCTAGAGCAGAATTGTTTCCGCGGGTCTTTAAGTGCTGCCCGCTGCCCCTCCCCCGTTTCCGCCTCTCTCTCTCTCTTTAGGCTGACACTCCCTCCCTGTTCGAGCAAGGGAACCTTTACCTTTACAAGAATCTGCATTCAGACCACTTCCAGCACACTGTTGCCCCGCAGCTACCAAAACTCCTTTTGCTGCGATTCTTTGTTCTCGTCTGCGTTCGAGTAGCTAATCCTTTCAGGAGCAGAATTGTTTATGCGGGTCTTTAAGTGCTGCCCACTGCCCCTCCCCCTTTTCCGCCTCTTTCTCTCTCTCT
Source organism: Gekko japonicus (assembly GCF_001447785.1). Lineage (NCBI taxonomy): Eukaryota > Metazoa > Chordata > Lepidosauria > Squamata > Gekkonidae > Gekko > Gekko japonicus. Next base: position 8,105 of record NW_015170422.1, read on the forward strand.
TTAGGCTGACGCTCCCTCCCTGTTCTGTTTTCTTTCCCTCCTGCTCCAAAGACAAAAGAGGACGTGTCCTACCGCTCAGGCAAACTTTTTAAAAAGCCAGAAAAAGCACAAGAAGGAATCAGTAAATATAAAGGACTAGGGAATTCCCTGCTCCCAAATGTGCCAGTCTTGCATGTGTGGGCAGGGATTTATCCCTCCCTCCCCTTTCTTCGTGCAGGTTTTGCTTGTAGATGCAGAATGCACACAGAATACACAAACAAATAAACCGGAGACGGAAAAAACAGTGCAGATGTAATGCGTGCGACTACGAAATCAACCCTTAAGGCTCGACTCCTCAGACTCTCTAGAGCAAGCTGTCAGTGTGGAAAGGGCCAAAGGTCTGGCTGGTTATTTTAAACCACAATGTAAACTTCAACGGGCCTGCCTCTGTGGCCTCCTGTGCAGTTTTCCTCTCCACCCATTCTCAGCCTTCTCTCTCTCAGAGCTAAACGAGACACGGCGGTCGCCTCGTGGCCACCAGGGGGCATCAGTGGCTACGGGCCATGGTGGCTAGAAAGGTGGGGTATAAAAATACCAGATAAACACAGTTGGAGGGGTTTTTTTTAAAACTGGAAGTGCCTGATAGCTGAAAATATTGTGAGAGTTTTTGGATGTACTGCAGTTACTGAATCGGTTTTTTTTCTTTTTGGTCATTATTATATTATCTATAATTATATTTTATAATATATTATATTACACAAGAGGCTTTTTTTAAAAAACGAATAAAACACTGAGACTTGGCATTGAGCAGGGTTTCCAGAGCTAAAATCTCAAAATATTGGCGGCATCAATGGGGTTCCAGTTTGGTGTGGAAGGTCGGCAGTTCGGCAGTTCGAGACCCGAGTTGCCGCATGACGGAGTGAGCTCCCATCTCTGGTCCCAGCTCCTGCCAACCTAGCTGTTCGAAAGCAAGAAATTGCAAGTAGATAAATAGGTACCCCTTTGGTGGGAAGGTAACAGCGTTCCGTGCGCCTTGGTGTTTAGTCATGCC
>NW_015170422.1:9381-20153 GCF_001447785.1 Gekko japonicus
GCTCTTCTGCCAGGCTTTTGAGTAGGAGCCGCCGCCCCTACTATACTACCACTGCCCTGAGGTCCTGAGGAAACATCCTAATATGGAAGAAGCCTTCGGCCGTCTTCTTGGAACTTCGGACATACGACCCGCCATCCCTAGATCATGGAAGTCACTGAGCACTTTGTTCAACTAGGATTTTTAAGATGTATTATATGTTTTTAAATTATTATGTATATTATTGTTTTATTATGGCAAGGTTGTCTTGCCCCTGTAAGCCGCCCTGAGCCCACTGGGGAGGGCGGGGTATAAATAAGAAAAATAAATAAGTAATAAATAAATATTTACGCTGGAAGTGCCTGATAGCTGAAAATACTGTGAGAGTTTTTGGATGTATTGCAGTTACTGAATCTTTTTTTCTTTTTGGTCATTATTATATTATCTGTAATTATATTTTATAATATATTATATTACACAAGAGGCTTTTTTTAAAAAACGAATAAAACACTGAGACTTGGCATTGAGCAGGGTTTCCAGAGCTAAAATCTCAAAATATTGGCGGCATCAATGGGGTTCCAGTTTGGTGTAGAGGTTGGGCATATTCCACAGGTGGGCTGTGCCTTCCAGAACCACCCGGAAGTTGTTGTAGATGGCGGTAGTCTTGCCAGGTACGCACTTGTTGTAGGCAAACTCCTGGCAATTTTGGCCAGTGCCTGCCAAAGCCCAGCTGGTCGATGGAGAGAAGCAGGCAGGCCAAACTGAGGAAGGGGAGTGATTGTTGTTGCTGTGTGGTGACATCACTTCTGGCATGATGCTGGTGCTTCCGGGTCATGCTGGAAGTGATGTCGTGTGTTGTCCCCCCCCCCCCGTAAGTGCCTGCCCCACCATCTTCCACTGGCAGGGGGAAAACCAAGCCCAGTAAGTCCGGAGCTAGACACACATATCGCAAGGCCCCTCGTTTTGCAAGTGAGCATCCATTCTCCTTGAAACCCAGTAACTTTTCTGCAAAAATAATCTGCTCTGTAGAAAGCCAAGTGAATTTTAAAAGCATCTCGTAGGATGCATCCCCCGCTGGCTGCGAACAGCTCCAGAAATCTGGAACCGATTGGAGACTTTGGCTATAAACGTTGCTGTGTGGCATTCTCCCAACAAAATGAAAGCAATTGGAAGGGTTTGTTTATATCATATCAAAATTAACTACTTATATCTGTTGAAAAAAGGCAGGAAAAAGATTAATGTCTGTCGTGAAAGCAATGTTGTTTTGGGAACACGGAATGAACAGGAATGGCGTTATGTCCCGGTTCTGCAGAAGGGCAGAGGGAGTTACCAGGCACAGAATTCAGTTCCCTGAGAATCTCAGCTTCCCTATTTAAAAAAGCAGGTTTCTGGCCCTTACTGGTAATGGAAAGCTGCTTGAAATACGTGGGTGCGAGAGAGCAAATCGGCACAATTTATGCAGGACACACAATTCAGTATTTCTTCCCTGCAGAATTTGCATCTGCCTGAATACAGACTTCTAATTTTTGTAGTGTGAAGCTATGTTCCCTCTAAGCCGTGGAGTCTTGTGAGCAAAAATTCTACTTTGTGAGCTACTGGCATTAAAGTTGTGAGCGAGCGATTTGGCTGCTGCATAAATTAATTGGCTCTGGAGCCCTCCTCCCTGAGCTAAGACAAAAATCTGTGAGCTGGAGGCTAAAAAACTGTGAGCTGGCTCACACTAACTCAGCTTAGAGGGAACACTGGTGTGAAGTACAAGACCGATTTATACTTCATTCAAGGGATTTTTAAAATGTCAGGTATCAATACTCGGTACATCTTGCGTTGTTCAACTTGAGGTAAGCGCTTCCCCATTTCCGACAAAAAAATATGGTCAAGCCCCTCCTGGCCGTGCTCCGAGCCCTCGCATTTTCTGAGCGGTGGCCCCCACAGCCTCAGGAGGCAAGGGAGTTACTCCACTTGGTTCCTTCTCCTCCTAGCTAGTCAGCACCTCTTGGCACCTAAAGAGATTCGACCACCTTCCTCCCTAGCCCCCTTTCATACCTCCCCCCCATCCACACCTCCTCCGTGGGCAATCCTTTGAGGGTTTGGGACAGCCCCTCCTACTCCTGGAACTCAGACTCAGGGCCTTGCAGAAGGCTGTCCGGCCACTCTGCCCTGCCTCTTCGCCGCCAGCCGGTCAACAAGATACACCTTGGCTCCAATGCTCCCTCGAAGCCATGGAGTCTCATGAGTAAGAGTTCTCCTTCACGAGCTCCTGGCATTAAATCTGTGAGCGAGCGATTTGGCCACGGCATAAATTCGTTTGCTCTGGAGCCCTCCTTCCCGAGCTGAGACAAAAATGTGTGAGCCGGGGGCTATAAAAAACTGTGAGCTAGCTCACACTATCTCAGCTTAGAGGGAACACTGCTTGGCTCCCCATCAAGATGGCAGGCTGCACAGTGGTTCTGTCGGGGGCCATTTCCTGCGGGAGCGCACAGGAATGGCGCTCTGGCAGTAAGGAGCCTAGGGGGCGGGCACATGCAACAAGCCCCCGCCCCCTGCTCCCAGAAGCCTTCAGTCGGGCCACGAGGAGCAAGAAGCAGCCAGGTAATTTGCAGAGTCCCCTGGCCCACCTTCAGGTACAAGCTCTCCCTCCTCTGTGAGGGCAGATCTGCGTGTCCCCCCCCCCCAGTAGCTAGCGATCCAAAACAGTCCAGTGGAGCCTGAGAGGTGGGTGTTGCCTTCTGACACACTTCCGGTGATGTCAGGGGGTGTGGCATAAGTTATGCTACTGAGATCCTGGCACCTCTTTTTCTACAAAATGACCCCTGGGTTCTGTTGCCTGCCTTCTGGCTATCCAGGGACCTCCGCCATGCCCTCCTCATTGGGTGAGTCAGCCCGAGGAACTATGCCTGTTTCATTGGCTGCTTGGGCAGGCAGGACGCCAGCGAGGTTGGGGGTATTCCACAGGTGGGCAGTGCCTCCCGGAACCACCCGGAAGCTGCTGTAGATGGCGGGAGTCTTGCCAGGTGCCCACTTGTTGCAGGCAAACTCCTGGCAGTTTTGGCCGGTGCCCGCCAAAGTCCAGCTGGTCGACGGAGAGAAGCAGGCAGGCCAAACTGAGGGAGGGGAGTGATTGTTGTTGCTGTGTGGTGACATCATTTCTGGCATGATGCTGGTGCTTCCGGGTCATGCTGGAAGTGATGTCGTGTGTCGTCCCCAATGTTCTAAGCTATGGAGTCTTGTGAGCAAAAATTCTGCTTCGTGAGCTCCTGGCATTAAAGTTGTGAGCGAGCAGTTTGGCTTCTGCATGAATCAGTTTGCTCTGGAGCCCTCCTTCCTGAGCTGAGACAAAAATGTGTGAGCTGGAGGCTAAAAAACTGTGAGCCAGCTCACACCAACTCAGCTTAGAAGGAACACTGGTCGTCCCATTCCCCCCCCCCCTGGTATGTGCCTGCCCCACCATCTTCCACTGGCAGGGGGGGAAACCAAGTCCAGTGAGTCCGGAGCTAGACACACATATCGCAAGACCCCTCGTTTTGCAAGTGAACATCCATTCTCCTCGAAACCCAGTAACTTTTCTGCAAAAATAATCTGCTCTGTAGAAAGCCGAGTGCATTTTAAAAGCATCTCGTAGGATGCATCCCCCGCTGGCTGCTGCGAACAGCTCCAGAAATCTGGAACAGATTGGAGGCTTTGGCTATAAACGTTGCTGTGTGGCATTCTCCCAACAAAATGAAAGCAGCCCCGTGGGAATTGTTAAAATTGTCCAGAGCTGGCCAAAGTCACTTAATGCCTCCCGAATAAACGCTACGTAAAACAAGAAAACCAAACCGCTTCACCACCCACCCACCTGAGCCACGAAATGTGCACCTCCCTCCCCATGAGTAAATGTGTAATGTTCGAACCGCTGTCAGCTCACAAATTTAGATTCTGCAGCATGGCCAGAGAGAAGGCGGGGCTCAGGGCCAACACAGACCACTGAGCGCTGCTGATGCTCATTCGCTTAAAGGCTTGCCCAGGTGCCAAGGTTTGGGGGGCAACTAGGGCTTTCAGGGGCCCCCCGGCCACTGGAGGGGGGTGGGGTTACCAGCTCCAGGTTGGGAAACTCCTGGTGATTTAGGGGGTGGAGATTGGGGAGGGCTGGGTTTGGGGAGGAGTCTCAGTGCGGTACGATGCCATAGACTCCGCCCTCCAAAGCAGCCATTTTCTCCAGGGGACAAAATGTAGTCTGTAGATGAGTTGTAATTCCAGGGGATCCCAAGGTCCCACCTGGAGGCTAGTAAGCCCAGGGACAATGGGCGCGTTCGACCGGATCGGGCAATCTGTATACGCAAGGGTTTCTGATCTTTCCCATGTTCCCCTTCCCCACCCGGCAGTCCTTTCTAGCCCCAGGAAAATTTATCTCTGGGGTCCCAGGACCCTCTTGGACCAAAGAGCCTTGTGAGTCAGGAAGCTGTAGTGGGGAGGGAGGAGGAGGTGAAAAGTGTTCCGATCTCAGATAACAAGGCTGGGAAAGACCTTTGCCCCAGACATAGCAAAGCACTGCCGGTCAGAAGACAACTCCAGGATAGACAGACCTCTGGTCTGCCAGTATAAGGCTGCTCTGTGTGTTGACATGCAATCTCAGCTCTGTTTGTGCAGGGACCGAAGTCACAAAGCTCAACCACCGGCTTTTCCTTATCTACACAAGAGCTGTCAAGTCTCAGCCGATTTATGGCCACCCCAGCCAAGGGGCTTGCAAGGCAAGTGAGAGGCGGAGGTGGGCTGCCCTTGCCTGCCTCTGCACAGCCTTCCTTGGTGGTCTCCCATCTGAGCACCAACCCTGCTAAGCTTCTGAAATCTGACAAGAGCGGGCCTATACCTTGCTGCCTTCCCTCAGGACCCAAGTTTTTCCTTACCTCGCTGGTAAACAGATCAGATGTTATGTACGAGTGTTCTTGTTTGATGTCCAAAACTCTGGAACAAAACAGATATTTTTTTAAATGTAAGATCACAGATCACCGCAGACTGTGACAGCAGCCATGAAATTAAAAGACGCCTGCTCCTTGGGAGGAAAGCGATGGCGAACCTAAACAGCATGATAAAAAGTAGAGATGTCACCCTGCCAATAAAAGTCCGCATGGTCAAAGCAATGGTATTCCCAGTAGTCATGTATGGCTGCGAGAGTTGGACTGTAAGGAAGGCCAAGCACCGAAGAATAGATTCTTTTGAACTATGGTGCTGGAGAAGACTCTCGAGAGTCCCTTGGACTGCAAGGAGATCAAATCAGTCAATCCTAAAAGAAATCAACCCTGACTGTTCCCTGGAAGGCCAGATAATGAAACTGAAGCTCAAAGACTTTGGCCACCCAATGAGAAGGGAGCACTCACTGGAGGAGAGGACCCTGATGCTGGGAAAGATTGAAGGTCAAAGAAGACGGGGACGGCAAAGGATGAGATGGTTAGACAGTGTCATCGATGCAACAAACATGAAATTGAGCAAACTTCAGAGTACGGCGGAAGACCGGAGGGCCTGGTGTGATCTGGTCCATGGGGTCGCAAAGAGTCGGACTCGACTGTGCGACTGAACAACAACAAAAAGATCACAACAGATCCAGGCACAGTCTCACACTATCAGCTTTGGGACAATAATAATTTTTTGGCCACGTTGGCATGAAAGACGCATCAAGATAAGGTACGGCTCCGGGTAACTCTGCAGCAAAGCCTCCTTCCTGAAGACTGTATTTTCTGTTTGATGAAGCTGGATTAAACTCTCAAACAGATTGCACCAATCAGCTGGCGGCGGGGGGCAAACTTACCCCCCAAGAGAGGGAGCTCCATCTAACATGCAGCGACGTGTCTCCATCACTGTCCATGTGTCCAGGAAGTGACACCATCACATCCGGGATGTCAGGGTGACAGTCTGGTATTTGGGCAAAAACTCTATGGTAGAAGCCAGATGTACCATAGAGTTTTTGCCAAAATACCAAAGCGTCATCCCCAGTGTCCCGCACGTGATGGTGTCACTTCCACGTCACGTGGACAGCAACATGGACACATCGCTGCATGTCAGATGGGCCTCTTTGCTGCTCCCAGTAAGTCTCCCCCTCCCATCCCCTGACGGTTGCCAGGAGGGAAACTCCCTTTTTCAAGACAAGGAGGAATGGAGATCCATTTCAACTTGCATCTGATGGAGGGAGTTTTGAGTTGCGAACAGGGGTAGTTTCATAGAAAAAGAGCTAGGGGAACTCATTAGCATAACTCATTAGCATATGCCACACCCCCTGACATCAGGGGCCTGGCGGTGGACCTGCAAGGCCGGCGCGAGTGCGAGGAAGCCCCGCCAAGGCCCTCCCTGGCCCCAGGCAGGCAGGGGTAGGGTGAGGCGGAGAGAAAGCAACCAGGGGTCATTTTGTAGAAAAAGAGCTAGGGGAACTCATTAGCATAACTCATTAGCATATGCCACACCCCCTGACATCAGGGGCCCGGCGGTGGACCTGCAAGGCCAGCGGGAGTGCGAGGAAGCCCCACCAAGGCCCTCCCTGGCCCCAGGCAGGCAGGGGTGGGGAGAGGCGGGGAGGAAGCAACTTACCCTCCCTCTTCTCCTGCCTCCTCCTGGCTGAATGAGGGCTGGAAGCGGGGCAGCTGGAAGCAGGGGGCGGGGCTTTGTCATGTGCCCCACCCCCTGAACCGAACTGTGTTCCCCCGCGTTCCCCCCCGAAATGACCTCAGGAAGCAACTTACCCTCCCTCTTCTCCTGCCTCCTCCTGGCTAAATGAGAGCCGGAAGCGGGGCGGCTGGAAGCAGGGGGCAGGGCTTCGTCGTGTGCCCCGCCCCCTGCGATCCCCCCAAATCGACCTCTGGTTGCGAAAGCTTTCACCACCACCACCCAAATTTTGTTGCTCTTCAGGGTGGTACCGGACCTGAATCTAGCCCTGCCCCATTATTCTTGGCAGAACCAGGGCACTAATTAGTGCTTCAGAACAACCGGAGTGACGGCAGCCTCATTCGACTCCAGAAGCTTGGTCAACGTGCAAAAGTCATGAGAAAGCCTTTGCTTTGAAGACATTAGCCTTCCTGTATGGCTGAAACCCACCTGCTCATTCAGAGGACGTATTATTCATGGTCTCCATTCAAGTCTGACCAAAATAGGCCTCTTGCTGGTGATACACCCTTGGAAGCTAGCTTAAAGCTCTCCCAGAGTCCAGCCTGAAAGATCAACATAACTGGATTGACTGAGAGCCAGTTTGGTATAGTGGTTAGGAGCGCAAACTCTTATCTGGGAGGACCGGGTTTGATTCTGTGTTCCTCCACATGCAGCTGCTGGAGCGACCTTGGGTCAGTAACAAGTTCTCTCAGAGCTGTTCTCTCAAGGGCAGTCCTCGAAAGAGCTCTCTCAGCCCCACCGACCTCACAGGGTGCCTGTTGTGGGGAGGGGGAGGGAAAGGAGTCTGTAAGCCTCTCTGAGACTCCTTCGGATAGTGAAAGGTGGGGTATAAATCCAATCTCCTCCTCCTCTGAGGGAAGAACAGATAGATGGATGTAAGGCCGGTAAAGGCAGCCCCACAACACCACTTCCGCGTGCCCGTTGTCATTTTTTGGACCCTGTGATTCTATCCCGAGTGACTGGGCAGTTCCTCAAGATGTGGGGGTGGAGCCTGGGGAGGGCAGGATTCTGGGAGGGGAGGGACCTCGGCCTGATGCAAGGGCATCCAGCCCATCCTCCAAAGCGGCCATTTTCCCTGGAGGGAACTGATCCCTGTAGTCTGAAAATCAGCTGTAATTCTGGAAGCTCTCCAGGCCCCAACTGGAGGCTGGCAACCCCACAGGTGACGTCAGAGGTGGGCCTCGAGATGACGTCAGAGGTGGGCCTTGTACGTACAATCATAAGAACATAAGAGAAGCCAATGTTGGATCAGGCCAATGGCCCATCCAGTCCAACACTCTGTGTCACAGAGTGGCCAGAAATACCAGTGCCATCAGGAGGTCCAGTAGTGGTGCCGGGACATTAGAAGCCCTCCCACTGTTGCCCCCCCCAGCACCAAGAAGACAGAGCATCACTTGCCCCAGACTGAGAGTTCCTATAAGAACCTAAGAGACGCCAGTGTTGGATCAGGCCAAAGGCCCATCCAGCCCAACACTCTGTGTCACACAGTGGCCAGAAATACCAGGTGCCATCAGGAGGTCCACCAGTGGGGCCAGGACATTAGAAGCCCTCCTACTGTTGACCCCCCCCCCAAGCACCAAGATGACAGAGCATCCCTTGCCCCAGAGCCCCTATCTATACCTTGTGGCTAAGAGCCACCGATGGACCTCTGCTCCATATGCCTATCTAATCCCCTTTCTACGAAAAGAAGGCTGTGAGTATACCAGGAAATCCCACAATTATTTTCTTGCAGGGTAGAGGATGTACACAAATCAAGGAAGTTTATAAGACATGAATGTTTGGGATTCTCTCCTGATGATGTGTCCAGGGCCAAATGGAACTATTTCACGTCTATCTCTTTCTCTAAAAAATGTCCCATGGCTTTTGTACACAGAGAACTGCAAATGAAGAAGAAATTGGATTTATACCCCACCCTCAGAGGTTAAGATGCTGAGCTGCAGACCGGAAGGTCTGTAGTTCAGCAGTTCGAGACCCGAGTGTGCCGCATGACGGAGTGAGCTCCTGTCTCTAGTTCCAGCTCCTGCCAACCTAGCAGTGCGAAAGAAAAAAAGGGCAAGTAGGTAAACAGGTACCGCTTTGGTGGGAAGGTAACAGCGTTCCGTGCGCCTTGGCGTTTAGTCATGCCAGCCACATGACCATGGAGAAGTCTTCGGACAGCGCTGGCTCTTCAGTTTGGAAGCGGAGATGAGCACTGCCCCCTAGAGTCAGATTCGACTGGCTTTCGAGCAAGGGAAACCTTTACCTTTACTTCACTACTTGAAGGAGTCTCAGAGCAGCTTACAATCTCCTTTCCCTTCCCCCTCCCCATAACAGACACCCTGGGAGGTAGGCGGGGCTGAGAGAGCTCCCTCGAGCTCTGAGAGAACTTGTGACTGACCCAAGGTCACACCAGCAGCTGCATGTGGAGGAGGAGGGGGGAAATCAAACCCGTCCTCCCAGATTAGAATCCACACCAAACTGGCTCTCTGGCATTATGTAATGTCAAATGGTTCCTGCAGTCAGCGTATGGTGGCAGGGGAAAGTGCCGTCAAGTTGCAGCTGACTGGTGGCAACCCGGTAGGGTTTTCAGGGCAAGAGAGAAGCAGAGGTGGCTTGCCACTGGCTGGCTCCGCAGAGCAGCCTCCGATCTTCCTGGGCAGTCTCCCATCCAAGTACTAACCAGGGCCAAGCCTGCTTAGCTTCCGAGATCGGACGAGATCAAAATAGCCTGAGCCCCCCAGGTCAGGGCTAATGTCCTATTGTGTAAAAAGCCACTGATTCTGATTTTAAATTAATGTTGTATCTGCCGCTTTGACCAATCATCAGTTATATAAAAACGTTTGCCATTTGAGTGTTTTGTATTTTAGGGTGCGTTCAGACGGCTCTTTAGATCCGAGCGAGGCACGGGTGCCTCGTGGATTTAAATGTAATGTCTAGTCATCAACATCTGGGAAACGTCCGTCTTCCACGAGCATCCCGTTTTGCCGCGCTTTGGAGCCATACTAAGAACATAAGAGACGCCAATGTTGGATCAGGCCAAGGGCCCATCCAGTCCAAAACTCTGTATCACACAGTGGCCAAAAATACCAGGTGTCATCAGGAGGTCCACCAGTGGGGCCAGGACATTAGAAGCCCTCCCACTTTAAGATACTACTTTAAATCTAGAGTTTTTGGTTCCGACGGACCACTCGCGGACTTTCTCCCATCTGATCGTTCCGGCACTCAATTAAAAATGGCACCCGTTCGGGATGGTCTGACGTTTTAAAAAAATCTTGATTTTGCGCTTGCGCGAATAACCAAGGACGCAATATCATGCCTATGCGCATGTGCAAACTTTTGGTTTTTTAAAAAAGGTCACCGCGTGCGCGCCTCATTCAGTGGATGCCATCTGGACAATCCACAGCGGAAGCAACGCGCGGTAAGGCGATTCCCCCGGGGGATGTCTGGTCATGCGAGGATGGATTTAAAAGATCGGGATCAAATTTGAGCCAGCATAATGGTGGGATTCGCTGTCCGTCTGAACGCAGGCTTAAAAACCGCGTTAGCTAATTATTTCTCGTAAACAGACAGCTTTCAGAATCCATCTTGGAGAAACGGCAACCAAAAGAAGCCCCCATTTTGTTCCTCTTTGGATGTGACACTTCTCTCGTGTGTCGTCCCCCCCCCCCCCCCCCCGGCGAGGCCAGTCCCTTGGCAAGGCCCGCCCCCATGTGCTCAAAGATATCCTTCTAGGTTACCTTGCTTCCTCTCGAGCCAAGATCTCCAGGAGCTTGGAAATATCTCCCAGCGAGCTAGAAACCAGGATGGAGAATTTGCACACTCTGTTGTCGATGGTGAGGGCGCGGTCTATGCACTGCCGCATGAGGGGGGGTTCCAGGTTCCCGCTGCACACAGCAACAGCCACTCTGAAAGCGGGGGAGGAATAAAAGGGCAGATTATTTTCCCCATACAAAATAATGCCTTTCAACATATTTTTAAACATGTGCTAGTGTTAGGGCTGCCAAGCCGCGGCAGGGGATCCGTGTGTCTTCACAGGATCCCTGCCACGGGGGACAGCGATACGCGTTGCCCCGCCATTGCCAGGATGTGACGCTACGCGTTGCACCGCCGTTGCCAGGATGTGACGCTACGCGTCTCTCTGCCGTTGCCAGAGCGACGCGTAGCGTCACATCCTGGCGACGGCGGTG
>NW_015170422.1:20416-23934 GCF_001447785.1 Gekko japonicus
CCTCCCCCGGCTCCACCCCCAAATCTCCAGGAAATTCCCAGGCCAGAGTTGGAAACCCTAACTGTACAGGGACCTCCCATTTGCTATGGGCAGTACAGCAGGGGCAGAAAGGGAATTTAAAGCGGCCCAGGAACCAGCCAAAGCTCAGATGTGGCCAGCAGCACCAGTGATGCACATTGGCTCATCTGTAGCCTCCACTGGCAGTGAGGGAGGCAGGCCCGTAGTTACCGTGGGGCTTTTGGGGGCTCCTCCCCCTTTCTTAAAGGTACAGCCCCACAAGAATTTCTCCTGTAAATGCTCTTTTCAATCATTTAAAAACATTTTTTAAAGGAAAGTGAACACTCCTTTAAGCAGAGTGGGGTGCTGTAGTTGACTAATTCCGGCACTGAGCAAGGAGGTTGGAGTAGGTGACCTCTAGGATCCCTTCTAACTCTGGGTCAAGAAACTGGTCTCCTTTGAGAGAGTTTTTCTGCCTAAGTGTTACCTTTCTTGACTCTAGAAGTCATCACCCCCACCCGCCGGCTTGTCATCAGAGCTGGTGCTTAGGCTGGCAGAAGTGATTAACTTGCAGCAGCTGAGAACTGTCATCTAAAGTGGTTGACCGCTTTGCAATTTAGAGATCTATCCTGGTAAAGCTTTCTGTGTTTTTATACAAGTCGGACTGAGTTTACCGGCCAGACCCAGATGAGTATTTCCAGTGCCACACCTACCATCTACCAGAAAATTTATTCTCCCTCTTTCCCCCCCTCCCCCCCCCCCCTTCGCCCCTTGTTTTTTGTGTCAAGAAACTGGTCTCCTTTAAGAGAGCTTTTCTGCCTAAGTGTTCGCTTTCTTGACTATGGAAGTCCTCACCCCCACCTTCCCACTTGTTATCAGGATTGTTGCTTAGGCTGGCAGAAGTGATTAACTTGCAGCAGCTGAGAACTGTCATCTAAAGTGGTTGACGGCTTGCAATGTAGAGACCTCTCCTGGTAACAGCTTCCTATTGGCAAAATGGCTTTTCTTTCTGCACTGAGAACTTCAGCCCCACCAGGAAACAATTTGCCCCACAAGCCACGAGATCCTGGCTACGGGCCTGGAGGGAGGAGGCAGGCAGTGGGTGATCTGGCACCCTGCTCCTGAAGGTCCTGAGCTGACCAACTCCTGCAGAGCTTGCAGAGCTGCTGGGGATTGGCTGTGCCAGCAGCAGCCTGTGGGGAACTTTCCCAGGAAGTTAAACACCACGTTCAGTCCGCTCCTGCAGTGCAGCACAAATAGAATGTGCTTCGATAGCTATTATTTTATACTCAAAATATTTATATATTGCTGGCAAGCTGGCTCTTCATCTAGCCCTGGCAACCTCCCGACACCTTTCCCGGGGCCTGTCAAGTGTTTATACACAGAGGGCAGGGCCAGGTGAGGCTTTTGCCCAGCAGAGCTTCTGATGGGCCACTGGAGATGTGATTGGCTGTGCAGATGGCCAATCAGCTCCTCTGGAGGGAAACCGTTGTTTCAGCAGCAGCTGCCACACAAGGATCTTCGCTGCGTGATGGAAGGTAAGCTGTGTGTATGCACGGAAATATTATTTAGCAGCAGGGCTATTTTTGGGCAGGAACGCACAGGAACGGAGTTCCGGCTGGCTCCCGAGTTGGCCACGCCCAGCAGGAACTCATTAGCATAATAGCCACACCCAACAGCAGGAACTCATTAGGATTGGCTACATTAGGGGTGTGTGGCCTAACATGCAAAGGAGTTCCTGCTACAAAAAAAGGCCCTGGGTTTTGACAACAAACAAGGTAAACAGAATAAGAAGGGAAAGGTGGGTGTGGCTGGATGGTAACATGGGGGTGTGGCCTAATGTGCTAATGAGCGGTGCTGTCAGGGTGTGGCCTAATATGCTAATGCATTTTGTTGTTGGGTGTGGCCTATTATGCTAATGAGTTCATGCTGGGCTTTTTCTACAAAAAGAGCCCTTTTACGTTCCTCTGTTAAACAGAGATTCTGTCTGGACAGATATTGTTAGCGTGATGCATGACATCACTCCCTGACGTTCTGTGGCTGGATCTGCCTCTCCCAGCAGCCATTTTCAAGGTTGCACCCACCACCCGCTGTCAGAATGCCCGTGGTGCCCACAGTCTTGAAAAGGCTGATCTATTTACAAAATCCACCTCCTGACACAAATCCCAGAGGTGAATGGTTCCACATGAGACAAGCTTGGCTCCCACCCCACATAGCTTGGTGGTGGAAACCGAATTGCAATGGGGTTGGAATACTATTAACGGTTACTGAACAACCAACCCAAAAGGGTAGTTCTTAGCGGGGGGGGGGGGGAATGCAAGAATGCAACTGGTAGAAAATGAAGGTTGAACATCTCTTACTCCCATTGAGGACTGCAACATTTAATTGATTAATTCATTAATCAATTAAATGTTTTAATCAGTTAAGGGAGCAGCTAGGTGACAGATTTGTTTTTTTTTAGTGTTAATCATTTTTACAGTGTAATTCTAAGCAAAGTTACACCAATCAGGGTCCATTATTGCAGAGTGACTCCAGGCAAAGTCTACTGAACCTAAGAAGAGCCCTGCTGGATCAGACCAGTGGTCCATCAAGTCCAGCATCCTGTCTCACTCAGTGGCCAACCAGTTACTCTGGTGGTCCATCAACAGGGCATAGAAGCTGAGGCCTTCCCCTGATAACAGCCCTGCTGGATCAGACCAGCGGTCCATCTAGTCCAGCATCCTGTCTCACACATGATTAAGGGTTATAATATTATGCATGGGATAGAGTGGGTAGAGAAAGCGGTACTTTTCTCCCTTTCTCACAATACAAGAACTCGTGGGCACTCCATTAAATTGCTGAGCGGTCGGGTTAGAACAGATAAAAGGAAGTCCTTCTTCACCCAAAGAGTGATTCACACTTGGAATTCACTGCCACAGGAAGTGGTGGCGGCTACAAGCCTGGATGGCTTCAAGAGGGAATTAGATAGGCATATGGAGCAGAGGTCCATCAGTGGTTATTAGCCACAAGGTATAGATAGGGACTCTGGGGCAAGTGATGCTCTGTCTTCTTGGTGCTTGGGGAGGGGGCAACAGTGGGAGGGCTTCTAGTGTCCTGGCCTTGCTGGTGGACCTCCTGATGGCACCTGGTATTTTTGGCCACTGTGTGACAGACTGTTGGACTGGATGGGCTGTTGGCCTGATCCAACATTGGCTTCTCTTATGTTCTTAGTGGCCAACCAGTTCCTCTGGAGGGCCAACCACAGGACACAGAGGCCAAGGCCTTCCCCTGATGTGACCTCCTGGCTCTGGGATTCGAAAGTTTACTACCATGGCTAGTAGCCACTGATAGACCTATCTATCCTCTGTGAATCTGTCTAATACTGGAATCCATAGGCTTTGAGTGGAGTAACAGGTCAAAAGATTTTAGAGACGCAGCCACATGGAACTGCTCGGTTCACTTTGGATATTTGGACGGTAAATAGACTTTTGGTTCTGGATGTGTTCTACCTCACAGTAAATGGGTATCAGGGAGAATGAATG
>NW_015170422.1:24669-28540 GCF_001447785.1 Gekko japonicus
TTTTTTTCCTGAAGCCTTTTTTGGTTTTTTTGTGAAAAATTGGATTGGAAAAATTGAAAAAAGAAAAGAAAAGAAATTGATTATGGAACGTTTTATCTTAACATGATGAATAAAATATTTTAAGACCAGGTGTTCAAATATTTTCCAAATCATTTCTAAAATATATATATATGGTATCTGATTGATCTAATTTCTGTGCACTGAGGACAAGCAAGTCCTAGGTTACAAACTGAACTCTCCAATGCAAGAACAAGATGCATTTCTTCCTTTAGGAGGTGCGATTGTCAGAAGAAAGTAAAAAAGTTTCAGTTTTGTTTTTGCATGTGGTTGGGTATTCTGTTTGCAATAATTGTTTGGACACACTCTATTTTTAATATGCTAGTTGTGATAATTTCATGCCAAGTAAAAATGTCCATAGTCATATTTTATGTTCCTAAAGTAACAGAATGACTTTCAATCTAGAAAAGACAAAAGAAATGCTAATGTAGCATTTTCCCCCATTTTCCCGAAAATTTCCATTTTTTTCTGGGAAAAAAAATGGGTTTTTTCCCGAGCTTCAAAATTTCCGGAAATTTTACATCTCTAGGCCTGATCCAGCCATTTCGGAGGTGGGGTCCCCCCCGATGGCCCGATCCCCGCCAGCGGATTGGGGGCCGTTTCGGCGGGGGTTTGGCAAGCCTAGTCTCGAGGAATTTCCCAACCCGGAGCTGGCAACTGTGCCCCAAGTCCCGTTCTCCTTCTTCAGCACCTTAAATGTCTCATTTGTCCACTCTGCCATTTGATCCTATCGGCTCTGCCAACCAACACAAATTTGTTGCTGTCCTAGACGCTCAACAACAAAACTGCCTGGTGGTCGTGCAGCCCAACTGAAAGAAATTGTGTCTTAGGAAAAGACGGACATCTTTTTCTCACTATCTCTAGTACTTCCCTTAGGAAGCCATCCATGTGGCCTAGCAAGGAACAGCACACATTGAAGGGACACATCATTGGAAGGGCTGAAAGGGGACTTCTAGTCACCTCCAGAAACATTGGTTCACGTTTTAATTTTTTTTAAAGTCAGATACAAGAGGTGCCTGAGTATAACGGGCACGTGACGTTAGGGTTGCCAGAGGCCCCAGTGGAGTCAGGGGTCCCCCGCTGCCAGGCCTCAACTCCTCATCACCAATCAGCTGGCTCTCAGGCAGGGACTTACCCAGAAAAAGAGGGAGATCCATCTGACATGCAGTGACCAGTGTTCCCTCTAAGCTGAGTGAGTGTGAGCTAGCTCACAGTTTTTTAGCCTTTGGCTCACACATTTTTGTCTTAGCTCAGGATGGGGCTCCAGAGCAGACTAATTGATGCAGCAGCCAAATCGCTCGCTCACCACTTTAATGCCAGGAGCTCACACAGTAGAATTTTTGCTCACAAGACTCCACAGCTTAGAGGGAACATTGGCAGTGACGTGTCTACGTCACTGCTCACATGACCGGAAGTGACGTTATCACATCCGGGATGTCAAAGCAACACTTTGTTATTTGGGCGAAAACTCTATGGTAGAAGCCAAATTTACCATCGATTTTTTGCCTAGGGCTGCCAAGTCCCCTGGGGGGCGGAAATCTCCCCGCCCCAGAGGCCCGTTCCCCGACGCCGGGGAATCAGGCCCCGGGGGGAACCCCGCCCCAGCGTGCACATCACAGGGAAGTGACGTCATGACGCCGGGCACGCTGGGGGCGGGGCCATGGCCATACAAGGGAAAACTCTATGGAAAACTCTATGGCACGCGCCGGGATACGATCGGGAGTCCCTCCCAGCAGGGTAAGTGCCACTTGGCACCCTGATGTCCTAAACATGATGGCCCCACTTCTGGGTCATACGGGCAGTGCCATAAACATGTCACTGTATGTTGGAGGGGCCTCCCTGCTGTTCCTGGTAAGTCTCCCCCATCCCCCGCTGGTTTCCAGGAGGGACTTGGCAACCCTACATTATATATCTTGTGCCATCCATTGTGAATGATGCATGTAAGTTTAAATCGTCAGGCTTTCCTGTCGGAAATACCGAACTTAGAAAAGAATAAGGATGCCATTCCTTATATGCCTCTTTCAGAACAGGAAGTGACATAACACTCTAGGAATACCCAAGTCTCTACGGTTTTTATCATAGAGATCTGAACATTCCTAGAGCATTATAACATTGCTTCCTGTTCTGAAACAGGAATGAATATCCTGCTGTCAATCAACACCAACCCCATTTCCCACCACCACTCAGCCGAGCACGGACGGGGGACGGAAGCATCGCTGAGAGGTGTCCCCCCCCCACTGAAACGGATAAGTGGCAGCCTAACCAAGACCACAGTCTTCGTGTCATTACTGTATTTCCTGTACCTACCTCACTGTTACAACTTTATCGACAAATTTTTCAGTCAGTTGCAAAGAATTGGAAGCAAAACAAGGTCCGCTCACATCTGCATGTTAAAGAAACACACAACAAAAAGGAAATGGGTATATAGCCATTAATTTTTCCGACGGTTTGCAAACAGAAATGAGAACAATAGAATAGTTTTCCATACTTTCCCACTATACCGCACATATCATAACAAATGTGTGATGCAACCAAATGTAGCCAAATAACAGAATCTACAATTGAAAACAGACACAGCCTAAAAAAACCTGGGTATACAAATTCCAATACTGATTCTAAAAAGGAGTCGGACTCTCTCACCTCTGTAAAAGGGCTGGATGCTTTGGGAGCGATCGTCGCCAGGCTGGCCAATGTTTAACGACTGCTGCAGTACAGGGAACCCCTCTGACTCCACACCCTGGAGGCGGGGGGAAAAGGGTTTCCATGGTAAATAGGGGAAGAAGGGGCACAACTGTTTTCGTTACACTGCTTCACTAAGGGTGTGAGCTTTCGAGGGTCAAAGGTCCATTCGTCAGAGGTCGAATCTGCATTTGTCTTTCCCACCGGTGTCCCAGCCTTCTGACACCGTCTTTTAAAAAGCTGTCTACATTTGGTGTCGTTTTCACACCTCAACAGTGCTAGCATACTTTTGCATGTCTGCATATGTTTATCGTCCTTTCGTGGCGGCTCCACTGTCATTGCACCTCTTCACTGCTTTAAAAGAATCTTCTCCAAACAACGTTCAAACAAGCATAGAGAAAGGTTGAATCTGTTTCGTGCTGCTGTGACGCCGGCTTTGCCCGATTTCCCCCATGGTTTCGTGATCCTCAAAAAACAGGACCACGAAACCGCAGGAAAAATCGGGCAAAGCCGCCGGTCAAAATGCAGCCGTGCGGCTTTGAGTGGGAAATTGACCAATAGAAGCGGGGCAAAGGGGGGGGGGATGCGACCGTGGCTCAGCTCTTGTGTGAAATCGGTCATAGAGTTTTCAAGGCAACAGACGTTGAGAGGTGACTTGCCATTGTCTCCCTCTGGGTGCGTTCAGACGCGGCCTTTCTGCCGGCATAAACCGGCAGAAACGCGATCAGACTCACCCTCCATCTTGCGAATGCCTCCGTTGGACGCCCGCTCACACGCTGCGGGCGTCGGCGTTTGTTTGGGTTTTTTTAAAGCAGTTTGAGCATGCGCACAGGCAGCCATTCGGAGAATGGCGATTTTTGCGCATGCTCAACCCCCCCCTTACATTTAAACTTTAAAGGTAAGCACTTACCTTTAAAGTTTAAACCCCAACCTGGCCTCCCTGTAGTCCCGGACTCCTCCGGGACGGTAAAGTAAGGGCTTTTTTTATATATAAACAAACGCTCAGGGCGAAGGTTCGCCTGAGCGCATATCGCTTAGTTTAAAAAAAAAATGGCGGGGGAAAGCCGGAAGCCTCAGGCTTCCGACGGAAGTGGCTAGGCACCGGTGGAGAACGATCAGATGCCGGTTTGTATCG
>NW_015170422.1:28553-62283 GCF_001447785.1 Gekko japonicus
TACAACCGTTGCACTCAGTTTACCACCACTTGGGACCTAGTGGCAGAGTGCAACGGTTTAAAGGGATTTACAACGGTTAGGGATGGGAGGCAGATGTTCACCGTGTGAACGCCCGTAAGTACACCGGTTGGAACCGGCACCCTAACCGTTGTAAATCCCCTGTCTGAACGCACTCTCTGTGTAGTAACCCTGGACTTCCTTTGTGGTAGAAGATCTCATCCAGCTAGTAACAAGGGCTGACCCTGCTTAGCTTCTGAGATCTGACAAGATTGGATTAGCCTGGGCTATGCAGGTCAGAGCATGATATTATATAGATATAAGTGGGGACCCGCAAGGACTTGCGGAAGGCATCTCATCTGCCCCTCCCCCACTATTTCCTCGTTCCCTTTCCTGAGAGCCCCCATGGCCTCTTTTCTGTGCAGTTCTGGTCACCACACCTTAAAAGGGATATTATAGCTTTGGGAAAAGTGCAGAAAAGGGCAACTCGGATGATAAAAGGGTTGGAACACTTTCCCTATGAGGAAAGGTTAAGGCACTTAGGGCTCTTTAGCTTGGAGAAAAGACGACTGAGGGGTGACATGATTGAGGTTTACAAGATTATGCATGGGAAAGAACAGGTAGAGAAAGAGGTACTTTTCTCCCTTTCTCACAACACAAGAACTCGTGGGCACTCCCATGAAATTGCTGAGCGGTCGGGTTAGAACGGATAAAAGGAAGTACTTCTTCACCCAAAGAGTGATTGACACCTGGGATTCACTGCCACAGGAAGTGGTGGCGGCTACAAGCATGGACGGCCTCAAAAGGGAATTAGATAGGCATATGGAGCAGAGGTCCATCAGTGGCTATTAGCCACAAGGTATAGATAGGGGCTCTGGGGCAAGTGATGCTCTGTCTTCTTGGTGCTTGGGGGGGGCAACAGTGGGAGGGCTTCTAGTGCCCTGGCCCCACTGGTGGACCTCCTGATGGCACCTGCTATTTCTGGCCACTGTGTGACAGAGTGTTGGGCTGGATGGGCCTTTGGCCTGATTCAACATTGGCGTCTCTTATGTTCTTATGTTCTTATCCTGCTTCCTTCTCTCCTTCTAGGATGTCCAATTTGGAGATCTCTTGGAATCACAATGGAGCTCCCAAATACAGAAATCAGTTCCCCTCAGGGCTGCCTGCTCCAAGTTAGGAAATTCCTGGAGATTTGGGGGTGGAACTTTGGGAGACTGAGGTTTGGGGATGGAAGCGATCCCAGCAGGGTATAATGCCATAGAATCCACCCTCCAAAGCAGCCATGTTCTCCAGGAGAGCTGATCTCTGTCATCTGGAGAGCAGCTGTAATTTGGGGTGATTTCCAGCCTTCCCCTGGAGGTTGGCAACCCTTGTCCCCCAGAGGAAATGGATGCTTTGAAGGATGAAGTCTGTTATACCCCTCTGAGGTCCCTCCCCTCCCCAAACTCCACCCCCAAATCTCCAGGAATCCCCCAGTCTGGAGTTGGCAACCCTGTCTCCTTCCCACTCAACAGCCAACCAACCTTTATCTGCCCCTTAAGCTCCCCCTTCCCCTGACTCTATCAGCCTCTGCCTAGGAAACCTATGGCCAGCCCCACTTGTATGGTAGGGAGGGTGCCTCACATTCTCCTGTATCCCCGTTCCCCCACTATTTCCCCTTCCTCCCCCCCCAGCAACCCTCCCTTAGCCCCTCCCCTTTACTTGCCTCATTCTCTCCACTCACCCACCTACCTCTTATTTGCCTCCCATCTTTAGCTATATTTATTATTTATTTACTTCATTTATACCCCACCTTTCTCCACAGTGGGGACCAAAACAGCTCACATGATTCTTCTCTCCTCCTTTTTTATCTGCACAACAACCCAGTGAGGTAGTTTACACTGAAAATATGTGACTTGTCCAAAATCATCCAGCGAGCTTCCACAGCTAGATGTGGATTCGAACCTGGGCTTCCTGGACCCTACTCGGAAGCTCTAACTGCCACAACACCCTGGCTTTCATAGGGTAGCTGCGGTTGAACATTAGCAAGCAGCCAGGCCTAGGGGAGTCATACAAGTCAGGCAGTATCAAGTTACCCAGAAGTTGCTCCCAGGCCTGGGATTGCCAACATCCAGGTGGGGCCTGGAGATCTCCCAGAATTACAACTGAATTGCAAATGACAGAGAACTGTCCCACTGGAGAAAATGGCTGGTTTGGAAGGTGGCCTCTGTGGCATTATATCCAGCTGAGGCCTCTCCACCCCCCAAACCCTGCCCTCCTCAGACCTCACCACAAAATCTCCAGGAATTTCCCAACCTGGACCTGGCAACCATAGCCCCAGGCATGGCTCCAATGAGTCTGCCCTCAGAGGCCAAAATAGGCCTGGAAATGGCCCTCTCCCCCTTCCCTTTAATTGACAGAACCCAGCCTGGAATGCTGTGGTTGCCTAGCAACATCCAGTGAGGGAATCTGTAGCTTAAAGCTACAGGCACTCTTTTATCATTTTTGGATTTTTAAAGCCCCCAATGTTTGTTTGTTTTTTTAAATTTCAGATTTTTATGAAAACCCAGGGCCCTCTTCAAGTTTGTAGAAAGATCTGTCTTGACCATTCACAGGGCCAGTCACCGGATTTAAGTATCCAAAATTGGCCAACTTAGTTATTAGAATATAAGATAGATACAGATAAAATGTCAAATATTTTCACAAACACTTGCGTGTCTCAGTCTAGAAACTATTCCAAGACATTATGAAAACTTGATCTATCAGCTGCAATTATGTACAAACAGTCGTAAGGAGTTACTATTTGGACTAGGTTCTCGCTCAAGTGAGAGTTCAAAGGATTAAATTTTCACCCGTACAAATAAAGTTCCTCTCCACAGGAAGCCTAATGTTAGGAAGAAGAGGACGCTAAAACTCTCTTTTATTGGCTTGCCAGTTTAACATATGGTTAAAGTGTCAGACTAGGATCTGGGAAACCCGGGTTTGAATTCAGGAAGCTTGCTGGGTGACCTTGGGCCAGTCACAAACACTCAGCCTAACCGACTTCACAGGGTCATTGTGAGGATAAAACAGAAAAGGAGAAGAACAATGTAAGCCACTCTGAGTCCCCCACTGGGGAAAAAGGCAGGATATAAATAAAGTAAATAAATATAAATTAAAAACATAACCTATGCTGATTGGCTGCTGTACGAAGTAGGATGCTGGGCTAGATGGACCGTTGGTTTGGTCCGGCATTGCTCTTCTCGTGTTTTTACATTTGTTTCTGGTGTGGCACAAACCCCATCCCCCTTTCTGAAGCGTGCCTAAACCCGGATTGGGTTGCATGTTTTGAGTAGCAATACAAGTCAGGTCTTTGGAGCCGTTTTGATCTGCTGTTCTGTCGGAGCTGCTGGTTTTGCCGTTACTGGGATCACGGTATTCACTTAACTTGATCAGAGATGGAAATAGCATAGGGTCACCAAGTCCCCCTTGGCCACCGGCAGGGGATGGAGGGCAGGGTTGCCAGCTCCAGGTTGGGAGATTCCTGAAGATTTGGGGGAGGAGTCTGGGGAGGACAGGAACACCAGCGGGGTCCAGTGCCACAGAGCCCCACCCTCCAGAGCACCCATTTTCTCCAGGGGACTGATTTGTGTAGTCTGGAGATGAGCTTTAATTCTGGTGCCTTCCAAGGTCCCACCTTGAGGCTGCCCATCCCCGTGATTGTCTCCAACACATCAGATACAGTTATAAAAGTGCTTACGATTACAGATATGCTGGGGTTCAAATGCTTTAGCGCCACGGCTGAGCCTGCCAGCAATCCACAGTGTGCCCCTGCTGGGAAGATCATGGCGTCCAGTTTTGGCACCTGCTCGTAGACTTCCATTCCCATGGTGCCCAGCCCTGATAGATACACGGCATTGTCTTCTCTGCAAAAGCAAGCAGAAAGGATTTACTTAGGAAAAGCATGTAGAACATGCTGGGGTGGGTTTTTTTCCCCCAACTGAAAAGAATGAAAAACTTAACTTTGGCCCTGTTCACACGGAGGATTTGCTGCAGGAGATTGATGATTGCATGGCGGATTATCCGGATGCGATCACACCACAACATCCGGGTAGTGGAGCGCACCCGTGGCAAACCCATGGCGTACCGCTGAAAATGCGCGGTTAAAAACTACCTGCTCGAAGGTACTAGCAACCGGTTTGCCACGGGCTGTCTCCGGAGTCTCTCGATGTAATCGCGCCAGCCGCGGCTTTTCCCTCCGGCCCCTCGTTGATGCGCAGGCACGGAGGGAAGGAACCGTGACGTGCCGCTGACGCATGGGATCGTGTTATGGAGACTCTAATTGCGGTGGTGCAAAAAGCCCCGCCTCCCCCCCCTGTTATCTGGCCCATGTGATCGCGGCCTATCATGAGTATGTTGTTAAAGCAGCTGCAAATTCTTCTAGCATGGAAGGATCCTCTTTGAATGTATTTTCTTTTTTTCCTTTTTTCTTTTTTAACTGCCCCCCAAAGGGGCAGGATTTTATTGCATTTTCCACATAACATACACAAACAATCATAACATATACATACATACTTACAAACACATACAAACACATGGAGGTTATTCTTAATTCTACCAATATTTATACTAATACCTATTCCGCCTTAATAACAATTTCTCATGAACTGTGTAAGCAACTTTTCTGTCTCTATCATCCTAACAGGTATATATTTCATTTAGTAAACTATTGGTCTGTCTCTTGCAAGCTTGCCTACATATGTTTGTCATACCAGTTATAAAACCGTGACCAAGTATTCTCAAATGTCGAATCTGTTGCGCCTTTTATCAATAAAGTCCATTCCGCAGCCTCCAAAATTTTGTTTACAAGTTCTCGTTTTGTTGGTATCTCCAGTAATTTCCAATATTTTGCATAGAGAATTCTTGCAGCCGTAGTTAAAAAAAACAATCAAATAGCGATCATCTTTGTTAACTCTTTGAATGTATTTTCTGTCAACGTACATCTTTCAAGATTTCTAGTGTCGCAGAGATGTTTGAGTTGTTTTTAGCACAGAAAAAGACCGAATGGAAAGAACTTAAATGTGACAGGGGTGTCATCATAGACACAACCTTACAGTTGTGATACCAAACTGTGATCCGAAGAACACTTTCCCAGGCGTAAGCCCCACTGAATAGAATGGGGCTTATTTCTAAGGAGACCTGATCCCCAAATTGCAAACCACTTTTATTGGGCAGAAATTGTCACTTCCTTCAAAGAAAGAGATGGGGCCGAATAGGAAAGGTGACAGAAAAAAGGTAAAGGTTCCCTTGCTCGAAAGCCAGTTGAATCTGACTCTAGGGTTGCGGT
Organism: Gekko japonicus; assembly: GCF_001447785.1. NCBI lineage: Eukaryota > Metazoa > Chordata > Lepidosauria > Squamata > Gekkonidae > Gekko > Gekko japonicus. The sequence continues at coordinate 33,856 of NW_015170422.1, forward strand.
GCTCATCTCTGTTTCAAAGCCGAAGAGCCAGCGCTGTCCGAAGACGTTTCCGTGGTCATGTGGCCAAACGCTGTTACCTTCCCACTGAAGTGGTACCTATTTATCTACTTGCAATTTCTTGCTTTCGAACTGCTAAGTTGGCGGGAGCTGGAACTAGAGACGGGAGCTCACTCCATCATACGGCACCCGGGAATCGAATTGCTGAACTACTGACCTTCCACAGCCTGCAGTTCAGCATCTTAACCACTTGAGCCACCGCAGCTTCCTTCAAAGAGGGAGATGGGGCCGAATAGGAAAGGTGACAGAAGACAGATCCAAAAAAGAATACATTGGTTCTTTATTTGTTTTATTGTCTTGATGTCACCCAAAGAGACTTGAAAGGCTGAGGATTTTGTGTGTGGGGGGGGGGGGAGGAAGCATAATTCTTTGTTGCAGATCCCTACTCCAGGATCCCCTGGAGAGGGAGGGAGAGGGTAAACGACAGCTAAGTGCTGAAAGGTATCATAAAAATAATTTAAATGAACCCGTCTAAACCTGTGGATGTCTATTCCCTACATTTTCTCTCTCTTGGGAACCTTCTAAATCGTTTTGGAGGCTATTTTAATTTTTAACAAAACCAACTGGATATACAAGCGGCTATCAAAAATATCAGTTCTGGGCAGCTTGGCGGGACATTCTGAGCAATTTTGCCCTTGCTCTTAGCCATCTGTTTTCTGTTTCCATCCAAAATCCAAGCAGAGGAAGCAATACAGTTTCAGACCTCCACCTCGTTCCATGATGAGGGTGGAGGAAATTTAGCATTTGGGATAAGTGAACAATTTTCAGGAAATTAGAGCTTTCAATCTAAAGCGAATTGAGCGAAGTGGATACCACGTAAGTCTTTCCACGATCGACTGCCAAGAACTGGATACCTTAACCTCATACTTGGGACCTCCCTGAAGGCTCTAAGGAGGAGTCAAGGCGGCCTAAATATCAATTGCTAAAAGGGAGAGTGAGCAGATTCGGAGCAAACCTAGGAGGAAACAAGTCTTAAAGAGGGAAAGGCTGTGTCAAGGCTGAAAAATTGGAAATATGTTAAAAAGCTATTTTCCTTTTGTAAGCCTGCAGGCTGACAATGGTAAAAAATTACAAAAAGGCTTTTGGGTAACTGTATGCCACTGCTCCATCAGACATCATCCAAATCAGATGCAGGATACTTATAACTTTTCGTTCGTGGCTGGCAGGAAGGAAAAATGTTCTAATCCCGAGGCAGCTCGCTAGATCTCCTTGTTATGGCCAATAAATGTGCTGTCTTTTCCATTCGGGGAGTCGCAGGAAACAAATGACCTCTCCTTTGTGTCCTTGGCAATAAGGGACACAGAATTCTCAGGCCACCAAATCTGCCCCGAGGGACCCTCCCTGGGTAGGGTTGCCAGTCTCCAGGTGGGTCAAGTAACAAATAAATATGCACCGCAAGAAACTTTTGTAAATTAATGTGTTCTGTTTATAATTAACATTTTATAAAGTACATTGTGTATTCTTATAACATCCTAATCAGGTATATATATTCAGTACGTTCAATATTACAATAACATGCCGTTCGTACATTGCACTTTATGGAATGTTAATTATAAACAGAACACATTAATTTACAAGAGTTTCTTGCAGTGTATATTTATTCGTTACTTGACCTTCCTAATACTGCAGCCCAGGTTGCCACAGCCTCCAGGTGGGGCCTGGAGATCTCCCGCTATTACAATCCATCTCCAGACGATAGAGGTCTGTTCCCCTGGAGGAGCCTTGAGGGGGGCGGGGTTTGAAGAGGGGAGGGGCTTTAGCAAGGTCTAAGGCCACCGAATCCACCTTCCAAAGCAGCTGTTGCCCGCAGGAAAACAGACCTCTGAAGTCTGGAAATCAGTAGTAACTCTGGAAGATCTCCAAATCCCACCTAGAGGCTGACAGCCCTAAACACAGGGGTCGTTTCGTAGAAAAAGAGCTAGGGGAACTCATTAGCATAACTCATTAGCATATGCCACACCCCCTGACATCAGAGGCCCGGCAGTGGACCTGCAAGGCCGGCGGGAGTGCGAGGAAGCCCCGCCAAGGCCCTCCCTGGCCCCAGGCAGGCAGGGGTGGGGAGAGGCGGGGAGGAAGCAACTTACCCTCCCTCTTCTCCTGCCTCCTCCTGGCTGAATGAGGGCTGGAAGCGGGGCGGCCGGAAGCAGGGGGTGGGGCTTCGTCATGTGCCCCGCCCCCTGCCCCTCACCCGGGGGAACTGCAATCCCCCGCGATTCCCCCCGAATCGACCTCTGCCTAAACACCGTAAGAAGTAGCCATCTCATTCTCCTTGATGAGCTCCCGGAGAATCCCCAAGCAGTTTCTTCTCCCAGAACTTCAGAGTGACCTTTTGGTTAAGCTTTCTGTGTCTTGGCAGCAGAGGGTACTTCCTGGCAGAACCATCACATGCCGTCACTCTTGAGTTCCAGTGGCTGGACTGCCGTTGCTACAGTCCTCTCGCAGACTCGGGAGAGAGCTGGGTCCAAAGACCGAGCTGACAATGAACGATTTATTTCTTTGTGCATTCTAAGTTTTCTTTGGACCTTCCGGGCTGACAAGTGACGTTATGCCATCTAAGCAGGGCTTTTTTTTTTTGTAGAAAAAGCCCAGCAGGAACTCATTAGCATAATAGGCCACACCCAACAGCAGAAACTCATTAGCATATTAGGCCACACCCCGATAGCACAGCTCATTGGCATATTAGGCCACACACCATGCTTGCCTGGGCGCCTCAGGCTGCGGGGAGCCCAGGCAAGCCGGCCCTTGGACAGGCCAGGGAAGGCATGGGGATGCATTTAAAAGCCCCCCCAACCCCTCCAGGGCCCCCCTTCATCTTGAAGTTGCTGGAGGGGGTTGCTCTCCAGGCTTTCCCTCTGTAGCCACACACGCAGAGGTTTTGGCTGTAGTGGGCGTGGCCAACTCTGAAGGCAGCCGGAACTCCGTTCCTGTGCGTTCCTACCCAAAAATAGCCCTGCATCTAAGCTAATAGAAGGGAGATATTGGTGGATTCCATATAGCGAAAGAATCTGTACATGCCCTATCGGTGTGGTGGAAACACTGGAACATGTTTTTATCCATTGTCCCCTCTATAAAGATGCTAGGAATAAGACAATCCTCCCTATTTTGAAGCAGGTTAAGGAGCGAACTCACAAGATGATTGTGGGGAAATTGTTGGCAGATGAAATACCAACAATCGCCAGAATGACAGCTAGATTTTGCACCCAAGTCATCAAACAGAAGTACAGTTTTAAATTATAGGAGCCTTCTTTCGCGATGTAGTCTTAGTGGTGCTACTACAAATGTTGATTCCCATATATCAAAATACTATTTATATTGGAATGATGTTGTATAATATGGACATGTGTTTTAATGGTAGTATACCTTGATAGATTTGTAAGTTTTATTACCGATAGACTTGTGCGTGACTGTTACAAGAATAAGGCAATTCATATTAACTCATAAAGTGGGAGATTTTTGCTCAGGCTCGCCGAATTAGACAGAATAATTTGTTGTTGTTGTTCAGTAGCACAGTCGAGTCCGACTCTTCGTGAAGAATAGGATGCATTTTAACAAATTTTAACTAGCATAATAGTTTATGTTTACAGTTACAATATGTATCTAATTTTAACTAATGTAATTAATGTAATGTAACCATTGGAATGTTTATTTGATTACTGCGGGTATGATTTTTCTGATCTCAGATCGTTATAAACTAATAAAGTAACTAACTAATCCAGGCTGACACGGCAATGGTTCTCCATCTAGCTCTTGTCATTGGTCTGAATGCAGCGTCATTCGCGATGGTAACCAAGGGCATTACCACATTCTCATTTTCCTTGCTTGTGCGTCCCCATTGCTATAGGGATGGGGTTTTCAAGGCAAGAGATGAAGAGATAAATCCTATTTCATTCAAGTACACCAGCTCTGGAAAGAATCCTTCCTCAGACCACATAGTTCCTCGAAAGCTTAAACCCTCGATCCACCTACCCTGTGATAGAAATAGTAAAGCATAAAGGTTTGGAAAGCCTTATAAATTTCCTGGTGGCAGCCAGATACACATAATAAAATAAAACCTAAAGAACACTTTAAAGGGAAACCAGACCTCCCCAGTTAAGGGGTCGTCACAGGCCCCATTTAAATGTGTTGGGAGGCAGGGACATGTAGCTGTTACCTGTAAAATACCCACTTACTCTTCAAGATACAGGTAGCCATTTTCCTGTGCCAGCCTCCTGGCATGCAGCTGGGAATCTCTAGCTGTGGCGCCGTAGGAAATTACCATGGCACCGTAGTCACGGCACATTTTCACTCTGGCTGGCGAGGTGCCGGTGGACATGATGACAAATACAGGGATGCGGTGCTCCGAGGCGTGGTAGGCCACCGCCATGGAGAAGTTGTTGTCTGAGGCGACAATCACCCCTTTCCTTTGCTGCTCCTGCAAAATACGAAGGTTTAAACATAGGACTCTGGTTAGCAGCTAGTTTTACTGCAGGGCTAGTCTGAGGAGAAATAAGAAATGGGGGGGGGTTGCAGTCCCCTCCGAATATGGGCTATTGGCAGTCCTTGGCTACCATTTCCTCCAATGACACCACTTTGACTCGGTTGACAGTTGGAGATCAGAGGTTATCTTCAGGGGTATAATCAGATTTGGGGACTGCTGCCTCTGGAACTGCTGTAAGACTACAGAGTGGGGCTGAACCAGAAGAAGAAAAAACAGAGGGGAAGAGGAAACAAACAAGCAGCACTGAAACATGAAAAATACCCCCCCAAAAAACCACACCCCCAGACTGGAAAAGCGTAAATATATTTATGCCCAGATGGAATCTTGAACTGTACATCATTTCCAAGTATAAAACACAAAAAATCCAGATAAAAGATTATAATCCCCAAATACTAAAAAGACAACAGTGTCATAATTGTAGATGGAATCAACTTTAGATAAAGGTAAAGGTTCCCTTGCTCGAAAGCCAGTCGAATCCGACTCTAGGGTTGTGGTGTTCATCTCCGTTTCAAAGCCGAAGAGCCAGCACTGTCCGAAGACGTTTCCGTGGTCATGTGGCTGGCATGACAAAACACCAAGGTGCATGGAACGCTGTTACCTTCCCACCGAAGTGGTACGTATTTATCTACTTGCTTTCTTGCTTTCGAACTGCTAGGTTGGCAGGAGCTGGAACTAGAGACGGGAGCTCACTCCGTCATGCGGCACCCGGGCCTTGAACTGCTGAACTACCGACCTTCCACAGCCTGCAGTTCAGCGTCTTAACCACTTGAGCCATCTTGGTTCTTCTCCACAAGTGTTTTGCTCCCTCTACTGGCTGGTTCAATATTACATGGCTGTATGTCCAGCATTATTTCCCTGCAGGTTTAAATTTCCCTGCAGATTTCCCTGCAGGGAAATATGCCAGACATATTGCCATATAATATCGATTCACAGTTACTCATTCACGCGGGACTAACAACGATTTATGGGGGTAAGGGAGGACAACATATCTCTTTTAAATCACACACATCCACAGTCGGCGAGGGTTTGTTCAGCTGCAGGGTCAGACGTATCCCGTCGGTATATTCACTTCGGCTCGGCTAGATGACGTCAGCTTCTCCAAGTCTTGCAGCACCGCACTGCCACCGCCTGGTCGGAACGGCCCATTACAGGCTTCTCGGAGTCGAAGAGATTTTTTTTTCTTTAGGCTTTCAATCTCGCGAGCTGAGCATTCCGGTCGCCGGCTAACACCTCCCCCACCGGGGGGGGGGTCTTTGGTGTGCCCACCCTCTATAAGGAGTGGTACCCATTTTATCTACTCGCCGAAGCTTTCGAACCGCTGGGTGGATGGCGAGCTAGGGACAAGGTTGTTAGCTCACACCAACACGGGGCTAGAACTGACAGCCGTACTGTTCAGCTCAGATGTTACTAACCAGAGTGATGAAAATGACAAGGTGGAAGAGCCCAATCTCTCTCTCTCTGTCTGTATACACACACACAAACATGTACATGTAGAAACCATGTACATATAGTCATAATAATGAACGCTGGAGAATCCAGTGAGAGGCCAATAATTTGTGCTTGAACTTGAACCATGACAAAACCATGAGGAAAATCCAGGTAGAAATGTTTTAATAAATAAAGAACTTAATCATGAGTGTAACTATTAGCATGATGGCTTGGGCCATGTGTGATAATAGTTACTAGAAAAATAAATACATGGAGGGTACTGCTATGGTTGCCAACTGTCCTGGAGAAAAATGTCCTGTCCCTTTAATAGAGGCTTAAAGTGTGAAAATGGACAGTAGAAGTTTTTCATGGCACTGAGATAAATAACACCACCAGGTAAATAACATCCAATTTAGCCTTTATTAATGGCTAATTACCACCAGGTAAATAACATCCAATTTAGCCTTTGTTAATGCGGTGGCTCGAGTGGTTAAGACGCTGAACTGCAGGCTGTGGAAGGTCAGTAGTTCAGCAGTTCAAGACCCGAGTGCCGCATGACGGAGTGAGCTCCCGTCTCTAGTTCCAGCTCCTGCCAACCTACCAGTTCGAAAGCAAGAAATTGCAAGTAGATAAATAGGTACCACTTTGGTGGGAAGGCAACAGCGTTCCGTGTGCCTTGGTGCTTAGTCATGCCGGCCACATGACCATGGAAACGTCTTCGGACAGCGCTGGCTCTTCGGCTTGGAAAAGGAGATGAGCACCGCAACCCTAGAGTCGGACTCGACCGGCTTTCGAGCAAGGGAACCTTTACCTTTACTTTTTAATGGCAATGGACATTTTTCTCCAGGCCAGATGACAACTTTTAAGTCCACGTAGATCATTGAAGTGACGCAGTGGCAGAATGGTGGGGTCAAGAGGAAAGAAACAACAGTTTGAAGCCTGAGATCCCAAAGAGATGGGCGGAGGATGGTGCGTCTAATTCTCTCCACAACATACAAACCACAGATTAAAATGCTAATACCAAAAAGCAAGGAGCAGTTTTGTGGATAGGTGACTCATTCTGGGAAATCTTCTCTTCCCCGCTTAAGTTTTGTGTGACACAAAGAAAAGGAAGGACGTAAAGGTCACAAGTAAACTGATTAAGGGAAAAGCTCGTTTGCTCAGATACTCACATTTCACCCCACAGGTTTCCCTACCTGCTGTAAGGACATCAGAAGGTACAGTGCGCCCCTCTCCTTCACGGATCCTGTATACTGGAGAAACTCTTTCTTTAGGTATAGGTCCATTCCATATTGCTTTGAAAGTCGAGAATACTGAAAACAATAGAACATTAACTTAGGTTAACCTCCTGCTGCCTCTCCAGCCCATATGGTGGCCAAGATGTCATAGAAACATAGAGCTGGAAGGGATTTCAAGGGTCATCTAGTCCAACCCCCTGCACAAAGCAGGACATTTACGACTACCTTCCCCCCCACCCCTCAATGACCCCTGCTCTTTTGGAATTTTGAGAAAGGGCTTTGGGTAGGGATGGGCATGAACCGGGAAAATGTGGTTCAGTTTGTGGCATGCCCGGTTTGCAAACCACGAACTAGCATAAACTTTTAGCCACCAAACAAACTGGTGAGGTTCATGATGCAGTAGGAAACCCCCCCCCCGGCATGCTAGAGACACCAAAACCACAGCGGAATCTCTGGCTGACTCTCCTCTACCTGCCCTCCAAGTTTGGTGAGGATTGGATTTATGGGGTCTGAGTTACAGCTTCCTAAAGGAGGTGCCCCCTGGAAAGTACTTTCTGGGGAAATGACAGGCCCGGGTTCAGGAGGTTCAGGAGTGTACAGAATGGATCCTGTGCAAGCGAGAGACATCAAAGTCACAGGGGATCTCTCCCAGCTGCTCCTCTACATGCCCTCCAAGTTCTGTCTTCCTGTTGCTTTGAAGTTTGGTAAACATTTAGATTGAGCAGAGGCAGTCTGTCTGGAAATGTATCCATTCACGAACTGTGATTAAGAAAGTTTGTGCAAAAATTCGTGCCAGTTGACCTCCCATGAATTTCAGTTCATGAGCCACGAACCGCCCAAAATTCATCACGAATTAGTTCATGAGCTGGTTCGTGCCCATCCCTAGTTGTAGGTGTGACCACAAAATGGCTGCCTAGGGGCGCTGGACCAATCACAACATGGCTGCCATAGGATGGCAATCGCTAAATTTTATTTATTTTTTAACAGTTTATTTATTGCTTTTTTGACAGACAAACACACAGTGGGATATATAGGTATTTAAGTACATTGTAACATTCCAGTCTGGATTAATAACACCATCATTTCCTCTTTATCCTTTCCCTGTCCAGTATGTTCAAGCACGATTATCTAGCTCCGGATAGACTGGCTAAGTTCTACCCAGGGTACAGTAACCTGTGTTGGAAATGTAACTCACAAGTAGGTTCCTTTTACCATGCATGGTGGACATGTTCAGCGGTTAAAAAATACTGGAAAGAAGTTCATCTGGTAATAACACAGGCAACAGAGGTGCAAATACCACTGGACCCCGAAATTTTTCTGTTGAATATATTACCGAAAAATTGGAAAAAGGAAGAAAAATATGTGGTGATGTATTTATTGGCAGCAGCTAGAATAGTACTAGCCAGGTACTGGAAGAGAGATGAGGTACCAGATAGATGGGAGTTTATTAATAAAATGATTGAAGTCATTGAAATGGACAGTTCAACACAAAAACTCCAGGGCAGCATGAATTCAGTTTTTCAAACAAGGTGGTCAAATGTATATAAGTGGATACAAAAAATATGTGAGGGGAATTGTACCCTAAACACTTTGTAACTATTTGTAATATCAGTTATATTTAAGGATGGATGGACGTAGGATCCGTTTTAGTTTTAGTTTGGGGGTATGGTGTGGGTGTGTTGGTGGTGGTGAGTTTGTTTATATTGTCCTATATTGTTCTACTTGTCTTACTTGTTTATAACAACAAAAAAAACTATTAAAAATAATTTTTTTAACATATAACATTATTTTAACAACAAAATTTATAGAAGATTTAAATTACAATTCCTTTAGTATCACTACTGTTACTATCAATCCGGCTTTATATAGCCCATCAAATTCCTTAAATAATTCCTCAGTCCCTATTTGTGTTGCTTAAAAAAATACCAATTTATATCTAATTATATTCACTCTATGTCTAACAATCCAGATACATTATACTTTCCCTCTTTTCTTTATTTTATCATTTCTCTTATATTTTATTAGAAAACCTATTCATACCTTTACACCTTCTCTTCATTCATCCACAAACTTTAGGAAGCCACACATTTTACTTACATAATTGATATTTCATTTCTTACCACTATTCCAAATTCATTTTTTTCCTGACAACCAAGAGTCTACCAGCCAATTACCTTACATGATTGATAATTCATTTCTGTCTACTAATTCAAATTCATTTTATATTCGATAAACCAAAGTTTTATGCTACTTCATAATCATCTCTTTATACCAGTGTTTAAATCTTTCTTATAATTTTGTTTAAGTTATTTGTTGTTTCTAGGAAAACCTTCTTCTGCTTTTTACATATTATGTTCAGTTCAACAGTAGAAAGCGAGACAGTATCTAACCAATCAGGAACAAAAATCCCTAATATTCCTACTTTACTTAGTTTTCCCAATTCCTTACCTCTACCCCCTTTTCTATGCCGACTCCTACCCAATGTAAAAAAAATACCCTAACCAAAATCCATTCATATACTTAATTCCCTCCGATGCATCCAATAACAATAAAGAAACTTAAATAAGTGAATAAGACATCTATAAATCAAACCTCCCAAATTAATTACCCATAAATAAAACCACCCTAAACCATTGCCATTAATTTCTTTTCTACCAATTTCTCCTTAATAAGCTCCTTTTCCCCCCCTTTTAAGCTAATGAACAACTGTAACCAATCAAATGTAAGAGAACTGTACTGGAGGGAACAAAAGGGATTGGTTGTTATCTATGTGATATGATTGGACCTTAACTATGCAAGGGCGTGGCTACATCAGCCCAGGAGTGTTTAAAAAGGAGCTGTGCTCCACTGCAGTTGTCGTGTGTCGTCTTGTGTGATCTTTGGAGTTCTCGTTCTTAATAAAGCTGATTCACTTGTTACTTACATCGTGGTTGAGTTGCATTCATTCATACTTAACAGTCTGGTATACAAAGAAGAAGACTCTGCAAGGAGCAGCAAGAAGATAATTAGACAGGATAGTGAGGTCAGAACCTTTTATCTCCTGCGATGTGTCATTCCTTGTCTGTCTCCAGATTGCTACTCTCAGAGCAACTTCCCCCTTCTTCTTGGAAGTGCCACACTCATTCTTACCCTCTCAGCTAAAGATGTAGTTAGGAACCTCTCTCTGTCTCTCCTCTTTCCTATCAAGTATGTTAGTTCCTAAATAAACCTTTATCTGCTCTTTCATCAGGTTGTGCACCATTGCTGGGCTAATTATTCTGCCAACATTCTGAAGCACCTCCTCCTCCAGTACAGTGAAGAAAAGCCAGAACTGGTTCTTTCCTTTGGGGGAGAAGCGAGTGAGTCCCAGAGCACACACACTGACAGGCACCATTGTGACCGAGAGCACCATGTTGGGGACCACTGTGTTAGCCATCTGTATCAGTCCACAAGAGAGATGTTTGTAAAAGCTTCCTGCCCGGATCCCCTCAATTACTTTGACTATTTCACATGGCCATTTCTCCCTACATGCTATGTTCTGCCGCTGTTTTTACCCATAGTTCAGCCATATGACATATTTTCCTTGGCAAACGCATGTCTTCCTCTTCCCTGCAATGGGAGAGCAAGAAGGAGCTTGGAAAGGGTTGGAAAGAAGTGGAATGCGCCCTGTGGATTTTTAGGGGATCAGGCAAGGCCTTGGTGTGGGAACACATGCAGACTGCACACCCTCCCGACTGCAGTGGCCCTTAGAAACTGAAGGAATAATCCCTCCCCGAGGTCTTGCTCGGGTTGCCAGGTCCCCCCTCATCACCGATGGGGAATGGGAGATGCAGGCTGGGAAACTCCTGGAGCCTTGGGGTTGGAGCCCGGAAGGGACAGGGAGGTACAAGGCCATAGAGTCCCCCCTCCAAAGCACCCATTTCCTCCAGGGGGGCTGTAATTCCAGAAGATGCCCAGGCCCTACCTGGAGGCTGGCATCCCCAGATCTTGCCCGTTCCTCCTTCTCAACCTTTGAACTGGAAGTGCTGGGGCAGTGGTTCTCAGCCTTCCTAATGCCGCAACCCTTTAATACAGTTCCTCATGTTGTGGTGACCCCCAAACAGCCCCATTGCCAGAGCGACATGTAGCATCATGTCCTGGCGACGGCGGGTGCAACGCGTCTCGCCGTCCCCGCGGCAGGGATTCTGCAAAGAGATGCGATCCCCCGCCGCGATTTGGCGAGACTTGGGAGCCCTATCATAAGACCATCGAAAATTGGTGTTTTCCGATGGTCTTAGGCGACCCCTGTGAAAGGGTCGTTCGACCCCCCAAAGGGGTCGCGACCCACAGGTTGAGAACCGCTGTGCTAGGGGGTTGCATTTTCCTGCATGCAAAGCACGAGCTGTGTCTCCTTCTCGCTCACCTGAAACTCCTTGTTAAAATCTCCAGGTGAAAACTGATCTCATAGATATTTCCTGCAGCTGTCTGTGTTCAAATGTATGAAAGAGAAAGGATGTTGCCCAGTCATTTCTTTTGTGTCCTGTAGGGAAGAAAGACTGGGCAAGAAGGGAGAGTCAGCCAGAAATTCCCCAGTTTTAACGAGTTCTGAAAATGCGTGGAAAGAATGAGAAGACTTCGGGTTTGAGCCTGGTGAGGAAAAATCTACTGCAGAAAATTTCACACAATGTGCAGATTTTAATGCGCAGAAATCGTCCTGGTGATTCTCTGTTGAAGTAAAAAGGTTATTTAGGAGCAGGGCAAACTTGTTGTAACGACAGCCAGATGTTACCCCATATTTATTTATATGTCACAACACTTTCGCTTGAAAAAGAGTGCAAAGAAACTGTGAAGAGTTAAGGATTAGTTTTTCTGGCTGCGATCATTAGAAAGGATGGTCATTAAGATATAAAACCCTGAAGGCCGAAAAATTTTAAGCCTGGCTCCTAAATTTTTGGGCTGGCTCAGAAAGCTGAAATAAAACGTGTCAAAGCCTGTCATATCAATTGAACGGTCTGGGGACATTTGGCTTCCTGGGAGACACAGGCCAGCTGATCAGTCAGGACTGGGCCATTGCTCCAGATCCAGCCCAGGACAGACCAAGCAGTTATTTCACATTTGTTGGGTGTTTGCGGGAGAACTAAAGTTGGCATGAGGGCACTCTGTGGTTTTCTCTGCATTCTCATTTTCCTTGCTTATATATTCCTGTTGCTTCAGGGGATTTTTTAAAAAAATTCTTCACGTTTTGCTCCCTCTGGTGGTCGAGTCAATATTACACTGCTTTATGTCTCCCTGCAGATTTAAACGGCAGGTTTTAATGCCTGACATAAAGCAATGTAATATCGAATCGACCACTAGAGGGAGTAAAACACACGCAGAACAGGAACCCTCCCCCCCAAAAGCAACACAAGCGAGGAAAATGAGAACGAAGAAAAGCCCTGTGTTTGGAGCAATACTAATTTGCAGTCAAACTATGTGTGACGTGAAGCTGTGTGCAGCTTTTGCCTGTGAGGTTTAGCAGAGGAACAGACCAAGGTGCCAAACCTATTTCTCTCCAGCTTACCACTCAAAATTAACCTTTTTCATGGCTTTTCTCTCTATGGAGGAAAGGACAGGAGTACCCAGTGTAGGAGCAGAGAGGCCCTTGAACTTATAGGGAAAGTTGCCCCATGGGCTGCTGCCATGGAAGGCCATCGCTACCAATGTCATTGGAGCCTCTTGGACATTGGAGTCAGTGGCAGATCAGAACCAGCTGGGTCTGATCCAAGCACGGGGGCTCCTCTTGACTTGCTCCAGATGGGCTGTTTTCACTTCTCAAATCTGTGCCTGACCCCAGGTCCCTTCCAGGTACCTTCATATCTCTGCATACTTTGTGCTATGTAAAGTAACACTAAGCTAACCCAAATCCTGTCCAAAGTAAAGCTGATTTCTGCAACCTGCATAAATTAACCAAACCAAGCATGTCATTTTGCATAACTGGACCGGAGTCCAACACGCTGGCCCGAAGCGATTTCTCCAACCCTCCTTCCTTCCTCCTCCCAAGCCACATGCGGCTTCCTCCTGCTGCCGGGGTAAGGGATGAGCAGAAGGAATGAGGCTTAGAGAAATTGTTTGGGCTGCTGGCGGTGTGGCGTGGCACGGCTGGAACAGTACCCGGCCCACCAAGTTTCCTTACTTAAAGATTGTGGTGGGGGGTGCTGCAGATTCTAAAGGGGGCGCTGCCCCGTGCGCCCTACCACTGGCTACGGCCCTGCTTCATGGCCAACATGCTGAGCCTCCTTCTGGTTTCCAAGATTCTATAAAGTATCGCCCACTCGTTTTCAAATCTATATTCGAAACCATAAGGCAGCGTTCCGCAAAATGGTGCCTCCAGGCACCGGGGCCTCCCTTGATACCATCTGCTGTTCAGAAAGTGGGTGGGCCTATTGTAAGGCAGAACTTCTCACCGGCTGCCCTCATTCAAATGAAAAGGCTTTCCACTGATGGAGCAGGAGGACTGGTGTCGTGTCCGCTGACCACCACCAGAGGCCAGCGAACACTCCAGAGCTTGAATCTGGAGTAACAATGGGGACTAGGCTCCTGGCCTCTCCACTGGGGGACCAATGGGACCATGGCGGGAGATTTAAACCCACCAACGGGACCTAGGGGTGTGTCCCCAGGTATGTAGATAGTTGGCCAGCCGGCCGGTTGTCTTTGTTGTGTACCAGTAAGCCATGCTGATCACTACATCGGTCTCAGTTGTTTCGAAATGCGTTCAACCCACTACACAATAACTGGTAAGTACCCGGGCTTCACTCAGTTACCGTGGTCCCGTTTTCCCTTCAGGAGGCGTGAAGAAAGAGGTCTTCCCTTCATCTCCACCTCCCGTGGCAGCCATTTTGGAGTGGTCGCTCACCACCTCCCCTCAGAATTCCAGATGTGCCTGTGGGCTCAAAAAGGTTGGGGACCCCCTGCCACAAGGGCCAGAAACATCTCTCTTTCGTTCTCGGAATCCCGAATCTTATACCAAAACCAGCCCTTTTGTGTCCGTGTGGAACACATGCTGTTCCGAGCACTTTTTGCTACTGCCCTTTAGCCTTCAGCACTAGAAATGTCTTCTCTATTCGGAGGGAACAGTCTTGTAGTCCACTCAGGTAAGAAGGCAGGGCGGTCTGATAAAGAAATAGCAGAGATGCAGGTAAACTGGGGATTTGCGAGGAGCAGCTAGCCCCGAATAAGCGCGTTCCAGCACACCCACGGGATGGCTGCTGGAATGATTTCCGTAGGCGTGGAAACATTCTGTTTGAATGGCAGATCCATTCAACTTGATTATGAAGGGGTGACCATATTTTGAAAAGCAAAAAAGAGGACACATTTCTCGACTTTACTACTTCAAACAAGTTATCGCTCTGACAAATCTCACTTTAGATACCTCTACTGTTCAAGCTGTGATGATTGCTACTAACCAGGGGTCATTTCCTGCAGGAGCGCACAGGAGCGGAGCTTCGGCAGTAAAGAGCCCAGGGGGCGGGCACATGCAACAAGCCCCACCCCCTGCTCCCAGCAGCCCTCAGTCAGAGCAAGAAGCAGCCAGGTAAGCTGCAGAGCCCCCCCCCAACCCCCCGGTCCAAAACAGTCCAGTGGCGCCTTTAAGACCAAGTTTTATTCCGGCACAAGCTCTCCCTCCTCTGCGAGGACAGATCTGCACGTTCCCCCAATAGCTAGCAATTCAAAACAGTCCAGTGGAGCCTGAGCGGTGGGTGTCGCCTTCCGACACACTTCCAGTGATGTCAAGGGTTTGTGGCATATGCAAATAAGTTATGCTAATGAGTTATGCTAATGAGCTCCTGCACCTCTTTTTCTACAAAATGACTCCTGCTACTAATATTCCAAACCTTCCAACCCCGAGAGGACATTTTAATCAGGTTTTTACAAAGAGCCCAAAAGAGGATGGGCACCAAATAAAGAGTTCAGAACCTAAAAAGGTTATTAAAAAATAAAAGAGGGCCAACTCTAAAAATCTAATTATGAAACATACAAAAATATACATGTATTTATTCAACACAAATTAAAATAACAAACAAGGGCCCATTGTTATTTTAATTTGTGTTGAATAAATACATGTATATTTTTGTATGTTTCATAATTAGATTTTTAGAGTTGGCCCTCTTCTATTTTTTAATAACCTTTTTAGGTTCTGAATTCTAGGTTTTAGGTTCAGTTTTTTTCCCTTTTCTCTTTTTTGTCCCCACCAAATAAAGAGGACATGTCCTTTAAAAAGAGGACGTCTGGTAACCCTCGATTATAAAGGATCACGTGGTTTCAATCTACCCAGGATTCCCAAATCAGCACATCGCAAAATAATCTTTGGGCAGGGCAGACCATAGCGATTTCCATATAAGCTGCACATATGGGAATCATTCCATGGAAGCCAAATGCAATTAAAATGGGATGTTAAAAGGAGTTACATTACCAGTGGTGGTAAGGTTCCAGCTGATCCGATTGATAATGAACCCCGTAAAATTTGTAGGGCACAATCTGGCACACAGTTGCACTTCCGCGTGCCACACCCTGCGCTGAGCTATGGCTGCACTTTCCCACTTAATGCAGTTCGTCTCTCGTTCCTTTGCTGAAAAATGTACCTCTGAAGCTCAGCTTCCAAGAGAGAATTGTGTTTGCATCACATTGCAGGGTGTTAGGTTTTGCTCGGGAGTGCACTGAACCACCAGCAACTTCACTGTTGTTTGAACAGCGCAGGAATCATAGAAAATGATGTGTACATTATGCCCTGGCACCTAGCTAAAAAAAATATGAATTCAACACACAATTTGCTTTCCTCATTGCCATATTAGGTATTCCAGCTGATAGCCGGCCGTTCCCAGTTCTTAAAATGCGAGAGAGGCACATTACCAACCTTCTGGCTTGGTTTTTTGGTAGATGGTCATCTACGCTTCCTGAGGGTTTTTTTTTTTTGCAACACTTTGATAGCTCAGCATCAAATAACATTCCGAGAAGCTCTAGTTCATGCACTCAAGCGATGGTTGCCAGCTCTGGGTTGGGAAGAGGCTGGAGATTTTGCGGGTGGAGCCAAGGGATGGTGGGATCTGGTGAGGGAAGAGATCCCAGGGGGGTACAGTGCTGCAGAGCCCACCCTCCAAAGCAGCCGTTTTCTCCAGGGGGACTCCAGAGCTCTGTAGTCAGGAGAGCAGCTGTCATTCCGGGAGACCAGCTGAGCTCTGAGCAGGAGCAGGAGAGAGAGCTGTGAGAGAGGTGAGAGGGTTTCTTTTACTTGATTTCAGCTGAGAGAATTCAGCTAAGGATATTTTGTGGGAAAACTGTGTTTAGCAGTGTGTGGAAGCACTTAGAGTTCTTGCAGAGTCCTGGCTGATTGAGTGTGGGAGAGGAACGGGCATTGTTTGACTGGGATTGCCTGTAATTGAGAGGAAGTGGAAGGGGCATTGTTTTGCCTGTGATTGAGTGCCTGGGTGAATTTGAATTTGAATAGCTGCTGCCTGACCTCTGCTGGGGGAGGCCTCTATTTAAGGAAGCACCTTGCCAGAGGCAGAGGAGACCAGCTGAACTCTGAGCAGGAGCAGGAGAGAGAGCTGTGAGAGAGGTGAGTGGGTTTCTTTTACTTGCTTTCAGCTGAGAGCCAGAAAGACAAGGCCCTAGGCTCTTTGTCTTTCCCGTAAAATAATTTGACTTGATAACAAAAACCACATAAATACCAAGGGTTTAAAAGGGGGATTATATTTATTTATTTTAAAAGAATTATGAAGCCAGAATGCCAGCAGGGGGTTGGGGGCTATCCAGTGTTTTGCACGGAGTGTCACATGTATGACTATCTGCCCACTGGGCAGAAGTCTTGGGTGTGTCCTCGGTGCAAGGAGCTCCTGGTTCTCAGGGAACGTGTGTGCTCCCTTGAGGCCAAGGTGGCTGACCTGGAGAAGCAGAGACAGTCAGCTAGGCACACAGAAAAGACTCTCGGGGACTTGTTAGCTACGTCCCACTCTGGATCTGGCAGCCCCGCTGCTGTCAGGGAGCATGAGGGTCTAGGGGAAACAGGGCACCATGCTGAGGATAAGGGGAATGTGCCCTCAGAAGGGACCTCTTCCCCAGCTGGTGAGCGGCTCTCCTTTTGCACCAAGGAACCATCCCTGAGCAGGGTGGGAGGGGGGCTCTTGGTAGTGGGTGATTCGATCCTTAGGCAGGTAGACAGCTGGGTGGCGAACCCGCGTACTGACCGTATGGTGACTTGCCTGCCTGGTGCGAAGGTAGCGGACATTACGCGTGTTTTAGATAGGCTGGTAGATAGTGCTGGGGAGGAGCCAGTGGTCGTGGTGCATGTCGGCACCAACGATGTGGGGAAATGCAGTCGTGAGGTCCTGGAGGAGAAATTTAGGCTGCTGGGCAGGAAACTTAGGTCCAGGACCTCCAAGGTAGCCTTCTCAGAAGTGTTACCTGTTCCACGCGCAGGGCCGGAGAGACAGGCAGAGATCAGGAGTCTCAATGCGTGGATGAGACGATGGTGTAGGGGGGAAGGGTTCAGGTTTGTTAGGCACTGGGATACTTTTTGGAACAAGAGGGAGCTGTACAGGCGAGACGGTCTCCACTTGTCCCGAGAAGGAACCAGGCTGCTGGCACTTAAAATCAAAAAGGTGGCAGAGCAGCTTTTAAACTGAATATTGGGGGAAAGCCGACAGGAGATGAAAAGTCTCTGGTTCGGGTTGGCTCATCTGAGAGAGGTGAGGGGGTACCGGTTGCTTTTCTACAGGGAGGTGGATTGAAATTGTCCACAGAGGCCATGGCTGGTGACATGGACTGCCGGACAACGACTCGAGATAGCAAGAGGAAGGATGCAGGCTTAACTTGTAAGGGAAATTACAGCTGTTTCTATACAAATGCTAGAAGTGTCCGAGGTAAAATCGGGGAGTTGGAGTGCTTGGTGTCGGAGGGAAAAATAGACATTGTGGGTATTTCTGAAACTTGGTGGGATGAGGAAAATCAGTGGGACACAGTGATTCCCGGTTATATATTATATCGGAAGGATAGGGGGGGAAGGGTTGGAGGTGGGGTAGCTCTGTATGTCAGAGAGGGTATAAAGTCTAGAAAGATTGAGAGGCTAAGTGAATTGGATTCGCTTCTGGAAGTTCTATGGGTTGAAATAGGGGGGCCAAAAGGAAACTTAACACTGGGAGTTTGTTATCGCCCACCAGATCAAAAGATAGAGGAGGATTATAAAATGATGAATGCCTTAAAGATAGCAACTAGACAAAAACACTGTGTAATAATAGGTGATTTTAACTACCCACACATTGATTGGGTCAATATGTGTTCTAGCCGGGAAAAAGAGATTGAGTTTCTAGACACTCTAAATGACTGTGCTATGGAGCAGATGGTCACGGAACCTACCAGGGGAGAGGCGATCCTTGATTTGGTCCTAAGTAACACTCAAGACCTGGTGAGAGATGTAAAAGTGATTGCACCGCTTGGAAACAGTGATCATAATGTTGTTGAGTTCATCATTTGTACAAATAGAGAATTGGCCAAAAAGACTCACACAACCATTTTTAACTTTAAAAGGGGTAATTTCTCTGATATGAGGGGACACGTGGGGAGGAAACTGAAAGGAAAAGTAGAAAGGGTCAAAACAATTGGGGAAGCTTGGGATCTATTTAAAACTACGATCCTAGAAGCTCAAAAAATATATATTCCGCAGGTTAGGAAAGGCACAAACAGGTATAGGAAAAAGCCTGCATGGTTAACAAACAGAGTAATGGAGGCTGTAAAAAGTAAAAAGAATTCCTTTAAGCAGTGGAAAGCTAGTCACAGTGAGGCTGATAAAACGGAACACAGGCTATGGCAAATAAAATGCAAGTCTGAGGTCAGGCAGGCAAAAAGGGAATATGAGGAGCATATAGCAAAAAACGTAAAAACCAACAATAAAACTTTCTTCAAATACATTAGAAACAGGAAACCAGCCAGGGAGGCAGTGGGGCCCTTGGACGACCAAGGGGTAAAAGGAGTATTGAAGGATGATAGGGAAATGGCTGAGAAGCTAAATGCATTTTTTGCCTCCGTCTTCACTGTGGAAGATGAGAAGTGCTTGCCCACTCCAGAACCACTGATTTCAGGAGGGGTGTTGAAAGACCTGAGTCAGATTGAGGTGACGAGAGAGGAGGTCCTAAAACTGATAGACAACTTAAAAACTGAAAAATCACCAGGCCCAGATGGCATACATCCGAGAGTTCTGAAAGAACTCAAATGTGAACTTGTAGATCTCCTGACAAAGATATGTAATCTTTCCTTAAAATCTGCCTCCATTCCTGAGGATTGGAAGGTAGCTAATGTCACTCCCATCTTTAAAAAGGGTTCCAGAGGAGATCCGGGAAATTACAGGCCAGTCAGTCTGACGTCGATACCGGGTAAATTGGTGGAAACCATTATTAAGGAAAGAATTAGTAGGCACATAGATGAACAAAACCTATTGAGGCAGACTCAGCACGGTTTCTGTAAGGGAAGATCTTGTCTCACTAACCTGTTAGTGTTCTTTGAGGGGGTGAACAAACATGTGGACAAGGGGGATCCAATAGATATTATTTACCTTGACTTCCAGAAAGCTTTTGATAAAGTTCCTCATCAAAGGCTCCTAAGTAAGCTCAAAAATCATGGGATAGAAGGACAAGTCCTTTTATGGATCAAAAACTGGCTAGTTCATAGAAAACAGAGAGTGAGTGTAGGTGGGCAATTTTCTCAGTGGAGGGTGGTAAGCAGTGGGGTACCGCAGGGATCAGTACTTGGTCCACTGCTTTTTAACTTGTTCATTAATGATTTGGAGATGGGAGTAAGCAGTGAAGTGGCTAAATTTGCGGATGATACAAAGTTGTTCAGGGTGGTGAAAACCAGTGAGGATTGTGAGGCACTCCAAGGGGATCTGTCAAGGATGGGCGAGTGGGCGTCAACATGGCAAATGGGGTTCAATGTGGCCAAGTGCAAGGTGATGCACATTGGAGCCAAAAATCCTAAATATAAATACACATTGATGGGGTCTGAACTGGCAGAGACTGAGCAAGAGAGAGATCTTGGAGTTGTAGTGGATAACTCACTGAAAATGTCGAGACAGTGTGTGACTGCAATAAAGAAGGCCAATGCTATGCTGGGGATTATTAGGAAGGGTATTGAAAACAGATCAGCCAATATAATAATGCCCCTATATAAATCAATGGTGAGACCTCATTTGGAATACTGTGTGCAGTTCTGGGCACCACACCTTAAAAAGGATATTATAGCTTTGGAAAAAGTGCAGAAAAGGGCAACTCGAATGATAAAAGGGTTGGAACACTTTCCCTATGAGGAAAGGTTAAAGCGCTTAGGGCTCTTTAGCTTGGAGAAAAGACGACTGAGGGGTGACATGATCGAGGTTTATAAGATTATGCATGGGAAAGAGCAGGTAAAGAAAGAGGTACTTTTCTCCCTTTCTCACAATACAAGAACTCGTGGGCACTCCATGAAACTGCAGAGCGGTCGGGTTAGAACGGATAAAAGGAAGTACTTCTTCACCCAAAGAGTGATTAACACATGGAATTCACTGCCACAGGAAGTGGTGGGTGCTACAAGCATGGACGGCTTCAAAAGGGAATTAGATAAGCATATGGAGCAGAGGTCCATCAGTGGCTATTAGCCACAAGGTATAGCTAGGGGCTCTGGGGCAAGTGATGCTCTGTCTTCTTGGTGCTTGGGGGGGGGTCAACAGTGGGAGGGCTTCTAATGTCCTGGCCCCACTGCTGGACCTCCTGATGGCACTGGTATTTCTGGCCACTGTGTGACACAGAGTGTTGGACTGGATGGGCCTTTGGCCTGATCCAACATTGGCGTCTCTTATGTTCTTATGTTCTTACCTCCGGGTCCCACGTGGAGGCTGGAGACCCCAACTCAAGTGCCGATTTCGTACACAACACACAGTTCGCTGCAACCGTACTGAGAACACCAGCCACAGGGCTATTTTTGGGCAGGAACGCACAGGAACGGAGTTCCGGCTGGCTCCCAAGTTGGCCACACCCAGCAGGAACTCAATAGCATAATAGGCCACACCCAACAGCAGGAACTCATTAGGATTGGCTACATTAGGGGTGTGTGGCCTAACATGCAAAGGGGTTCCTGCTACATATGGGGCATATCTAGGATACACAATTCATGCACAATACTGGCTTATTGGGCCTCACTGTTGAGCTGCTTGAACTGTACATCCTATGGTATACCTTTAGAACATACTATGGGATGCCGTTAACACACCTGTTCAAAGCCTTTGATAAAAGTTTTCAAGTGGTCTGATGTACAATCTCTGCCACAGTTGTTAAACAATCTGTCAACTTTCCCCAGAAATAGTGATGTCTCCTGCTTTGGTGGGAAACCTCCCACCTTGGGCCCCGGGCTCCCAGGAGCTCCCAAGAGCAAAAAGAGGAGGGTGGGAAATGGTAACACATTGACTCCACAACATCACTTCTGGTACAAATCTGGAAGTGACGTCACTGCCTTGATGCAGCACTCTAGGATCCAACCCAAACTCTATAGCTTTACCATAGAGTTTTGGGTGAAACCTACAGCATCATACTGATGCAGTTATGTCACTTCGAGGTTCATGCCAAAAGTGACCGTGTGGTGCTGGTGCAGTGCTGTCCATCTGGAATCCACATGCCCCTAATAGGGTTGCCACCCCCGAATGGGGGCGGATTTCCCCCCGATTTCTGCTCGACTGATCCACCCGCCGGCCAGCTGCCCCCAAAGAGCTTCCTGGCGTCTGATGTACCTGGCGCGATGACGTCACCTGTTATTTGTTAT
Organism: Gekko japonicus; assembly: GCF_001447785.1. Taxonomy (NCBI): domain Eukaryota; kingdom Metazoa; phylum Chordata; class Lepidosauria; order Squamata; family Gekkonidae; genus Gekko; species Gekko japonicus. The sequence continues at coordinate 55,828 of NW_015170422.1, forward strand.
TATATTGGCTTTCATTTACTGCATTCGCTTTTAAAATATATTTCATCTTGTAGATGTTCTAATTCAGCAACTGTGCATGTGGCACCAGACACATGACTTCCATCTTTTGAGGCCTCACAAACATCTTTGTCTTGTGTCTTTAGATTTTGCTGCTTAAGTAAGTAATTGTCAGCGAGCTGCCAATTAGTTCTATGTATTTTCTGTATGACTTGTCTGTGCCATGAATCCCTCCCGTTCAAGCCCTGGTCTGCTTAGACCCAATTGCGCATGCTTGATAATAGTATGAAGTCAGCAGCTTGTTATAGGAATTCCTTTCTATGAACGCTAGTGTTGCTTGAAACGTAGTTATCTGCAAGGTCACAGGTGCGGAGCCGGAGCCGCTTGATTAGAGCATGAGAAGCAATTAATTGTTTAACTTTCAGGAGCAGTTGATTCTCGGGCTTTAGGCGCGAGTTTCAACGTACCCGTGGAAGCGGGAACCAATATCATTGGTTATTGCATGTACGAATCTGTTTATTATCCCGTGCCCTGAACCTCTTGGGCATTCCAAACAGTCCCTGTGTTCCAGCTTTTCCATAGCTTCAATAAATACTACTTTACTACAAACGTGTACTCAATGGAATGTGTGGGGATTCGGACAGTAATATAGCTCTTTTTAGTACACTGTAAGTTAAAAAATATTTGATTATTCATATTTAATATCCTTTTAATCCTTTTTCTACAGCCTTCCTTTTCTTGGTCCACTTATTGTAATATGTATTAAAGTTACGTGTACCTCAATATTGTTTGACCTCTGAAGAAGGCCCCAATGGGGCGGAAACGCGTCAGGTCGTGTATCTTGGCCCTTGGGTTTAGGCCCCCTTTACTTGTCCTTGCGACCACTTTTACCCTGATCTTTTGCTGGAAGCCAATTTTAAGTCAGCTCTTTTCCTCATGTGTCATGTTGCTATTGGTTTTCTTTGCCCCACCCACCTTCAACGATTGGACTGTTGTCACTGTTAAACCACTCCCTCTCCCTCCAGGTAAGTGATTTCAGGTGTTGTTGTGTGTTTTAAGGGGCTAAAGCAGAGGTGTCGAACTCATTTGCCACAAGGGATGGATCTGACATAAATGTCCCGTTGTCGGGCCAGGCCATGTGTGCTGTAAAATGTAATGCCAGGTACCGGACAATGTTCCCTCCAAGCTGCGGAGTCTTGTGCGTAAAAATTCTACTTTGTGAGCTCCTGGCATTAAAGTGGTGAGCGAGTGATCTGGCAACTGCATAAATTAGTTTGCTCTGGAGCCATTCCTTCCTGAGCCGAGACAAAAATGTGTGAGCCGGAGGCTAAAACCTGTGAGCTAGCTCACACCAACTCAGCTTAGAGGGAACACTGGTACCGGACCTATTTTACCATTGGCTCTGACCATGCCCCTCCTCAGCAGCCCTCCTCGCCCCTCATGGTTGCCAGCTCTGGGTTGGGCTATCCCTGGAGATCTGGGGGAAGACCTTAGGGAGGGCCTACATACTACAGGGGGTATAATACCCTCATATAGGCCCTTCCAGTCCACACTTGGGCTGGTTTCCCCCCCAGTTGCTCGCAAGCTGGATAAGAGACCTGGATAGGGTTGCCAAGTCCCCCCGGGGGGCGGGAAAACCCCCGCCCGAGAGGCCCGTTCCCCGCCGGCGGGGATTGGGCCACCAGGGGGGGGGACCCCACCCCCAAAGTGTGTGACATGCCCGGCGTGAACATATCACCTGGAGGTGACGCGATCACGTCAGGCACGTTGCGGGGGGGGGACGCTCTATCATCCAAGGGAAAACTCTATGGTTTTCCCTTGGATGATTGTGGCCCCTCCCCCAACGTGCATGATGTGATTGTGTCACTTCCGGGTGACGGGATAGAGCGTGCGCCAGGAGGCTCCCAAGGGACGTCCGGGACTCCCCCCACTATTACAAAGGTAGGCCTTGACAACCCTAGACCTAGATGGGCTGGTTCCGGGCCCCGGGCCGTATGTTTGACATGTCTGTCCGAGAATATCATCTCACCAATAGAGTCATCATATCCTCCCCAACTCTCCTCAGCTACTGCTCCCCCAGTCTCCCAGCATTTGCCTAGGCCAGGGGTGTCAAGCGTGCGGCCCGGGGCCCGGATCAGGCCCGCGGAGGGCTTCCATCAGGCCCACAGTGGAACTGGCCCCAGTCTCCTGCTTCCAGTTCTGCTGCTGCTGCTGCATCATCGCTTGCTTCGCCAGACTCTCTTAATCACTCCGCCATTTCATGTTTTCCCCTGGGTCCTAGACTCAGAACGCTGAGCCTGAGACTTCTGTGGTAAATGTCAATAAAGCAAAAGTAGGTTTGCAGCTTACAGAGCTAATGTTGTAAGCCTGTTTTTACTTTAAGTTAAAAAAAACCACCTTTGTGTTTGTGTCCTTTATAAAGTTTATCTCTCCGCTGCCTGGCATTACGTTTTATGACACGCGTGGCCCGGCCCAACAAGGTCTCATTTAGGTCAGATCCGGCCCGCATAACAAATGAGTTCGACACCTCTGGCCTAGGCAGTGTTGGGAATCGGGTTGTAACGACAGCTGATCCTCAGGCCACAGAGATCAGTTCCCTGGGAAAACAAAATGGCTGCTTTGTAGGGTGGACTCTATGGCATTATGCCCTGTGGAGGTCCCTCCTCAAGCTCAGCCTCTCAAGCGCTTCTCCCAGATTTCCAGGAACTCCTCAACCCAGTTGGCAACCGTAATAAAAAAAAAGATACCAGTGAACCTTGCCTGGATAACTCTTGTTTTGCAAACACAAATTCCAACTGAAGCCACAGTCCTCAAACTGGTAACTGGGACTCTCCTGAAATCAATGGGATATCTAACAAGCAGGGGTCATTTCTTGCAGGAGCACACAGGAGCGGAGCTCCGGCAGTATAGAGCCCAGGGGGCGGGCACATGCAACAAGCCCTGCCCCCTGCTCCCAGCGGCCCTCAGTCAGAGCAAGAAGCAGCCAGGTAAGCTGCAGAGCCCCACCCTGCCCCGCCCCTGCCCCCTGGTCCAAAACAGTCCAAGTTTTATTCAGGTACAAGCTCTCCCTCCTCTGTGAGGGCAGATCTGCATGCTCCCCCCCCCAATAGCTAGCAATCCAAAACAGTCCAGTGGAGCCTGAGCGGTGGATGTTGCCTTCTGACACACTTCCGGTGATGTCAGGGGGTGTGGCATATGCAAATAAGTTATGCTAATGAGTTATGCTAATGAGCTCCTGCACCTCTTTTTCTACGAAATGACCCCTGCTAACAAGAGATTTCCAGGTTGGCTTTGAAGCCTTAACGAGCATTGTAAAAACAAGAACCGTACCATACAGGGTGTTTTCTGGACTCCGCACTGGATTTTGAAAGCTGCTGCGCTGATATCTTCAAATCGAATGCATTTATCGTAGGCCGACAAGGTAATCCTATCCGGGCGGCTGGCTGAGTCTCTCAGCAGTTCCTCGTTGTGGCTCACGATCTTCATTTCCCACGTCTTCACGCCCCCGCCGAGGTAGTCTTCCTCTCCAAAATCTTTCAGTCTCTCGGGGTTGATGGAGGGCGGCCGCTGGCCAATGACACCGTTCCTTAGTGGCCCATCCTTAAAGCCGTGGCGGTCATAGCGAGCGGGGACGTCCCGATTCCTCACTTTACTTTCGTCCCTTAGGAGACAAGAACGACCTGTGTTAAGTGGCAGACGGAGCCCTTGGGGGCAAAGTGGATATGAAACCTCCCCCACCCACCCCCAGCTGGATCAAGTGTGGCAGAAGCCCGGTCCTAGGGTTGCCAACCTCCAGGTGGCACCTGGAGATCTCCCAAGATCAGCTCCCCTGGAGAAAATGGCTGCTTTGGAGGGCGGACTCTATGGCCTTACACGCAGCTGAGGCCCCTCCCCTCCTCAAGCCCCGCCCTCCCCAGGCCCCACCCCCCAAATCTCCAGGCATTTCCCAACCCAGAGCAGACGACCCTATCTGATTTTGATCACAGGAGGGGGCCTTCCCCTTCCCTTGGACACAGTCCCAGTCTCAATCAGGTCCCTTTGATGCTAGGGGGATAGGGTTGCCAAGCTCCAGGTGCTAGCTGGAGATCTTCCGGGATTACAACTGAGCTCCGGGCAACCGAGATCAGTTCCCCTGGAGAAAACAGCTGCTTTGGGAGGGGGAGTCTATGGCATTACGCCCCACGGAAGTCCCTCCTCTCCTGAAATCCCACCCTCCCCAGGCTCCACCCCCAAAATCTCCAGGTGTTTCCCAACCTGGAGCTGGCAACCCTATTGGGAAACTCGTGCTGAACACCTGATGTCTGACCGATGGGAGGGTCTATTCAGGGGGAGCCAGAAGGGTTGCCAGGCTCCAGGTGGGGCCTGGAGATCTCCCAGAATTACAGTTGAGCTCCACAAAATGGAAACCAGGTCCTCTTCTTTGGAGGCTGGACTTTCTGGCGTTTTACCCCATTGGGGTCCCTCCTCCCCCCAGACTCCACCCTCCCCAGGCCCCGCCCCCAGATACCCAGGAATTTCCCCGCCCAGCGCTGGCAGCCCTAAGCTAGACCCAACTAGGGGAACGAGTCGTGCGCAATCTGGCCTCTAATGTCCGGAACGAGAGGACAGCGGACACAGGCCCCCATGGCCATATCACGCCAGCGTTCCTTGGGAGTCACGTTCTCAGAGGCACACCCCCACGTCCCACAAAAACAGCGCCACACGCAGAGTCAGACGCTCAGCTTGGTTGCAGGAGACAGCTGAGCTCGTGAGCGAAATCAAGGCAGCGATGCGCTAGATCAAAGCGGAAGAAGTAGCGGTATCCTCAAGGGCAAAATAGTACATCGAGTAAGGCGAGGAGGGGGGCAAGGCTGACCCATTCAGACAAGCGGAAAGTTGGCAACGTGTTAAAGCAGCATCAGGAAAGCTCCATTTGTTTCAAGGATGGCTCAGGGATCACGCTGGTATGGAGGGAAATGGACCTTTAATAATTACACAGCCTCTACGCGTTTGGTGCGCAGCTTTGTTCGGGGGGAATCTTTCGCGTTCTAGTGTATGGATGGGAATGGGACGGAAAAGAAGCCTGGGTACTAGAGGTTGCCACCCTCCAGGTGAGACAACCATAAAGAAACACCGTGATAGAACAAAACACACTTCTACCAATATGTACTTGTATCTTCATATATTGATTTACTTGCAATACAGACTCTAGTATATCTTAAAAGGTAAAGGTTCCCTTGCTCGAAAGCCAATCAAATCTGACTAGGGTTGCGGTGCTCATCTCCGTTTCCAAGCCGAAGAGCCAGCGCTGTCCGAAGACGTTTCCGTGGTCATGTGGCCGGCATGACTAAACACCAAGGCGCACGGAACGCTGTTCCCTTCCCACCAAAGCGGTCCCTATTTATCTACTTGCAATTTCTTGCTTTCGAACTGCTAGGTTGGCAGGAGCTGGAACTAGAGATGGGAGCTCACTCCGTCATGCGGCACCCGGGTCTCGAACTGCTGAACTACTGACCTTCCACAGCCTGCAGCTCAGCGTCTTAACCACTTGAGCCACCGCAGCTCCTCTAGTATATCTTACATACATACAAAAACCTAAAGTACATTGTATCTACTAGTAGAAAAGTCCACAGCTACAAAGACCTATTCCACCGCTGTAGACTATCTTGCTCCTGATAAAGGACTGATGAAAATTGCAACAGTCATAAATGGTGGAAGATGCAGCAGGCTGTTATATTCTCCACAAAGAGTAATTCAGCAGGCATCAAAACAAGAAACACGCCTCCTAGGCAAAAATATGCGTGTTTACAGTAAAATTGAGAGCTTTGGGTGAGTCCAGCAAGCTAGCTTCTTTTTCCCCTGGTTATTATGCTAAAGTATATTGTGTTATATTGTGTCATATTGTATATTGTTATTCAGTTCCAGGAAAATATGTCTGCCTGAAGAAGAATTTGTCGAAACGCGCAATTATTGCCTAGGAGGCGTGTTGCTTGCTTTGATGCTTGCTGAAACACTTTCTGTGGAAGATACAACTGCCTGCTGCATTTCTCATGCCTGCTCATTGATCATGCGGGCTCATTGATGTTAGTGGGTGGGGCCGGCTCCTAATTGAAGGCCTGGTGGAAGAGCTCCATCTTGCAGGCCCTGCGGAACTGCAATAGATCCCGTAGGGCCCTGATCTCCTCCAGGAGCTCATTCCACCAGCAAGAAGCCGCCACTGAGAAAGCCATGGCCCTCGTCACAGTGAGCCTGGCCTCTTTGGGGCCGGCAGGGTCAAGCGGTTCTATGACCCCGACCTCAGTGCTCTCTGGGGTATATGTGAGGAAAGGCGGTCCCTCAGGTATGTCAGACCCTGGCCATATAGTGCTTTAAAGGTAAGCACCAGCACCTTGAAACGGATTTGGTATGCTGTTGGTAGCCAGTGCAGGACCTTCAACACAGGCCGGATGTATTCCCATCTAGGTAAGCCCATCAACAGCC